>NC_071291.1:27780000-28080000 GCF_943737925.1 Anopheles nili
TGGTTTGGCAGCACGAAAACGCGGTGGCGCATCGGAGAAGGTGATCGTATAGATACATATTTATGTCGATTTATGTCGCATAGCAACGTATGCGTGGTAATTTTTTTTTCGTGGTTTGTTTGGTGATCGAGCGCATTGTTGGCAAAGGTGAGGCAGGATGATGGTACATTTACACATTAGAATGTCGATTTTACGAGCCGAGTTTCGGAAACGGATGGATGTCGGATGGCGTCGGACGGCGCCGGTCGGATGGACGGACGGGCGGGCGGGCAGGCGGGCAGGCGGGCGGGCATTTTCATGGTTGGACACGGATGGTGCACACGGAAGGTTGGTTTTGTATGGTGGCGAACGAATGAGATACCGGGTGCGGCATATTGAGCATTTCGGTGATGATATTGAGTTTTGGTTTGTGGTTGCAAAACAGATTGTACAAAACGGGGGTTCGGGTCCGTTCACAAAACAGTTTCAAAACAAAAGTACATATAAAATGAAAGGGGAGAGAGAGAGAAAAAATATGGTATCAAAATTGGCGTACCAGATACTGCACGGGTGCGGTGGTGCGATTGGGGTCAAAAAAATGTAAAATTTTTTAAACAAAACAGACAAAACGAAAAACAGAACAAAAATTGTCATGAAACACTTATATCTAATAGATGCCTCGGCGTTTGATGGTAGGCCTTGTAGGCCACCTGCTTCCGGCTACACTTGGGTGGGTTATATATGGTTTGGTGGTGCGTTAGAATGAAGCATATTTTTATGTTTGTGTAAGTTTGAGTTCCTCGTCCAGGCGGCAATCAGTACGTTGCGTACATCCTATTTGAGCGTTACGCTCGCAGGACTTAGGGACAAGGAATTGGTTCGGTCATCATCTGCCAGCATGGAGCGTCACGGACGCCGAGAATTCTACTCAACCAGCTTCATTCTTCTACACTTACTCGTTATTTAAGGTCATATGTACACGGGTTAGCTCGTCTCAAACCACCGCACATCATTAGTAAATCAGTTTCTGTTCGATTCTAAGGAAGCGTTTTGTGCATTGGTTCTGTGGTTGGTTTTTTTGTAGGATTATAAGGTTTTGTACTATTTTTTTTTTACAATAGATACAACTAACAATTTGGGCAACATATCATTTATCTTGCCCTGGTTTGACTTCGAGGAGCATCCTCGATCATTAAGGAGCACAGTTTCAAAAAATTAAGCCAATAAGTAGCTCGTCCTGTTGGCGTTGTAAGCAAGCGTTTGAATAGAACATACTTTAAACGAGTTGAAACAAATGGGAGATTGACGCCAAGCTAAGGTTCTTGAGTGTTTTAGCGATCGTTTCGATTTTAAATCCTCCAATCGGTGCTTCAAGCGATCAACCTCCCGGCAGGTTGTTATTGGTACATTTATATATAGACTCCAAAGGGAGCATTAAAGACAGAGAGAAAGAGAGAGAGAGACAAAATTATACTTCCGTAAGTGGTACGTAAGTGACACCTACAGATTAGTTCATTGTTTGCGGAAGGACTCGTTCCTATCGTTCCTCGTTCCATGCGTGCTTGCTCGTTGCCGTTCGCTGCGCACTTACAACACAATCAAAAGGATCCACACGCACGCATTCACGCACACGTCTAGAAATTCGCGAAAACCCGGCCCATAGCAGGGCCACCCGGATTTTCCCGCGGTTTTCTCGTGCCACCCCCAAACGCATCTCCGATCTCTGTGGTCCGGTTGCATTCTAATGCACGTTCCAGAGGGAGGTGGGTGGGTGCGGGGGGGGGGGAGGGGATTCACATCGCTCCCTTCCCCCGGCACTTCCTCACGCGAGGAAGCGAGGGGGTATAGGAGAACGCTCTAAACTATCCACGTAAACCGTATGCGAGCCGTACTAGGTTGCATTGCTGTTACTCTGCCGGGAAGCAACACGAGGTGGCGGTGGGTTGTGGCGGTGGTTGGTGGCAGTGGTGGTACATGGGACACACTACACGGCAACTGGGGACACTGGGGATGGGGATGTATGTGTTTGTGGGTGTGTGGGTGTGGAAAGGACACGGTTCTGAACGCGTGGGTTTTGGGAAGGTGCAAACCCTTAAATGGATCTACCCCCTTGAGCTAAGCTAGAAAGTCGGGGACTTACTTCCTGGAAATAGAGAGAAAATTCTACATTTAGACACTTCCTGCGGTTTGCGTTCGCATATTGGTCGGGCGCAATTGAGGAGCTGCCGATGGCTACGGGAATTTGGGCGTTGGGGGCAGGGGAGTTTTTTTTTATGCGGGTGGGTGGTGCTGGGTGAGTTGAAGGGAGGGGGTTTGTGTGATGGAGTATTTGCGTGGGCTTCGGAACGGATAGTTTAAAAAAGGGAGAGAGTGTGTGTGAGAGAGAGAGAGAGAGCGATGAAGTAAAAAACATAGTGCATCGGAAAAGGATGTAAAAGTGCGCATGAAAAAAAAAACATTAACAGTAGAAAGAAGTGCACGCAGAAAGGCAGTGCGTAATAGTAAAGGCTCTCAGGCAAGAGAGGCGAAAGGGCGCCCTCGTTGCACCTACAGGAAGTCCTTTTTTTCGGGCAGCAGCTGATGTGCGGTCGAGCAAAGATCTGCCAAAATTGCTGAGCTGGGAGATTGCTTTCGCCCAGGCGTATTCCCAATTTTGTGTATATTTTCATGAAATCTATGAAAGGGATGTGTTTGGTGTAGCAGTAAAATTATCGCCAATACTCAACAGGATACGGTTCTATTATGCAAGACTACGCGGTTAAATGGCCGTGGTGAAGATTGGAATTCAATTAAGGAAGTAACACATCAAAAAGCCAAGCTTAACATTCAACAATCAGTGGCATACGTTGGAAACGTTTCCAGGCTTTCTAACACGAGTGCGAGTGCCAAATCTTGTTACCTTTCGCGTCTAGTGCTGGGTGTTAGTTTGGGACGTTGCTAGAGCGCTACGATTGAGTTTCAACTCTTATCTATCCTTACTGCTTTTGATTTTTACTGCATTTGACGAAAGCGCTTTAGCGCTTTTAACGGGCTATTTATTTATCAACTAATATACTACAACATTCAACGTGGCTAGCACTAGCGCCTATGAATCCTTCCATCCCTTCGAATGCACTGCAGGGATGCATTGCATCGCCGAAAACCCTGACGTTTTATTTTATTCACAGCGAATATTAGGTAGCAGGCGCGCGATAGAGATCAAGACATTTGCAGTAGAGTAAAAGTGTAGTAAAGAAGAAATTTGAGAGAGAGACATGTTTAGAGGTAAGTAAGAGATAATGAAAGAGAGATATAAAGTGTAAGAGAAAGAGAGATAGATATAGAGATAGAGATAGAGATAAAGAGATTTGACGACAACTGAGCCTCAATGTGCCTCGTTTTTTTTGTGGGCACGGTTAGCTGAACTTACTGTTCTTCTTTGGTTTCCTCGACGACCTCCTCCTCCGAGCTAAAAGAAATGGGTGTGGTTGAGAAAGGGTTTGGATTAAATGAAAATTTTGATACGGTTCGATCGCTGTACCGTTGCTATTTTTTGTGCCGAAATCCGAAAAGTAAAAGAAAAGAAGAGATAGAGAGATAGAGCGAATCGGGGGACGATGTTTGTGATGGAGTGGAGAGAAAAATTGACTCGAGCTGTCGAAAAAAAGAATCGATCACATACTGTTCGTCTAAGGCGCAATTTTTGTTTCCATTTGATCACTACTCTCTAAGCACCCACTGAAGTTCACTGAAATCCCTGCATAACAACATTGATCAATGGTGAAAACAGGACTCCTTAACACTAAGTAAAATAAAACGCATTTCAGTCACCTGAAAGAGCCGACGTTCGTTGGGTGGAATTTTTGCAGTAAAACACAAACTCCTCTCTGGGAGAGGGCTGCCTAAAATTCCTACTGAATATCGTCAGGTTAAGTAAAAGAAAAATCAGTCTGAAAAATCAAGACATTTGCTCGCGGGCGAAAAAAAAAGGCAAAAGGCAGCAGAATGAATGGAGGAACAAACGGCAGCATTGTTGGCTGCCGTTATGGAGCGACCAGGAAGATGGATGAGCAAAAATACTTTACCAATGGCTGCGATAAAGCCCTCAGGAAACAAACACAACACAAACTACCGATGTAAACATGAAAGCAGATATGCTGAGACACGGCATGGGAAAGGTTCGAGGGAATGGTCGGAGCTGGCAATCGGACGGGGCGGAAAAGTGTTTTATTACTTTATTCTGCCCAGTGTTGAAATGAAGGTAACTGAGTTTTGGGAACAAAATTTGAAGAGAAAATCGAAGAGTAATGAACATGAATCTATGGGAAAACAAAAACAGAGAGAGAGAGAGAGAGAGAGATAGAAAGTGGAGCAGGATGGGGTGTGAATAGAACTAACAAAACTCAAACAGGCGAGTAACACAGCTAGAAACAACGTATGGAACGTATGGATTGGGGAATGCTATGCGTAGAGGGAAACACAACAAAAACAGAAATCTGCGAACCCGGGGAAACCCAAAGGAACCCACAAAAGAAATGCACGATAGGCAGGGATAAATGGGCGCTATGGTGACGAGCTGGTGGGGAAAAATAGAAATATAGAAAAGAGTACACTTAACACTAACGAGAACGACCTGCACGTGGCAGAGGTAAAATTGAACAAAAAAAAATGAAACAAACAGCAAGGTAATAAAAATAGCAAAACTACGGAAAGAAGTGTAACGAAACAAAAAGGAAGAAGAAAAAAAGACATTGTAACAAGTATGGTGGAAAAAAAAAACGAAACGTTCATAAAACGTGTAAACAGACAGCAAAACAAAAGTAAGGAAAGTTCGACAGTGTGTGAAAGATAAAAGAACACAAAAACGTAAGTAGCCAACGTAACTACGAATGGAGCTAGTAAAAGGGAGGTCGAGTGGTTTCGAACGATCAACGGCAGTATGGTGCTTTTCGGTTCCGTTTATTTGTTTTGGTGCGATCGTGAACTGGATGGATAACGTGTGGGCATACTTACGAATACTCTTCATCGTCAGACATGGTGGCAGGGGTACGCTAAGACCTGAGGGTGGAGAATTGAAGAAAAGGTACGATTAGCCGGGATGTGGCGCATAAATTAGATTATGCTGGGTATGAACGAGCCATATTTTGAACGATACACTCTACACAGTATGTTTCTGAAGAAACTCAAAACGAAGAAGTGAAGAAAGCCCCAAATCTGGTTACCAATTTTTTTTCACCCCACAGTACCTTCACTCAACACCTTCCCATTCATCATCTTAGATTTTTTCCCAAACTCACACTACTGCCCATACGGACACAAGAGAGCCGTGGCAATGTTCTAAAAATAATGTAATCTATTTTCGCATGCCCCACCACTGGCCCGCGTTGGTACGAATACGTGCTGTTCGATGACGTGAACCAGGGCCAGCGAAAAAAAAATGGCCCCACATGATATATGAACCACACGGGCGAACGATCGTTCCATTTGTCCAGAGCCCAGCATAGGTCCCACGTCCGTTGGGTCAGGAATGCGTGCCGAGGTACTGTGAAGTTTGCCACCATTTTACTCAAAGCCTACGCTTTTTCATGGTTCGAAAATGATGGAAAGTAAAAATAAAACATCGACATAAATACGTGCGCCCCCAAAACTGTGCCAACTATTACAAAATTTCGCCCACGTACCACCGAATGTTTGGTGTGGGCGGAGTGGGGGGGGGGAAATCTCGGAACGGTAAGAAGCAAACCACAAAGAAAAAATAAGAGCAAGGAATAAACAGTGTCACCCGTTCGCGGTTCGGTCGCCTTTCGAGGTGGCACACGCGCACATGGCGTTCGCGCTCATCTCGCTTACGCAGGAAAGGCAACAGGCCGTCGAAACGGTGAAAAGCCTATTTTTAGAATGGCTTTTCTCGCACGGAAAATCGTACCAGGGCCAGCGATTTGGCGATGGGCGGATCGGTTCATTTTGGCTGGGTTCTTTTTTGCCCTGTCTCATGGCTTCACCGCGCTCGAACTAGCTCGTTACGCGCCGGCGCGATGGCACCGAAGGCACCACAAATATCTATTTCGGGAGCGATGCGAGAGAAGAACATATATTTGTGTGTGTGTGAGAGAGAGAGAGAGAGAGAGTGGGAGAGAAGGAAAAACTCGCGGTGTGCGCCGTCTGTTATGTTGCGCCGGATCGAGACAATCCCATATCTGGGCCGAACGGACAGATCGTAGGCTAGTTCGTGCGTGCGAACTCGCTAAAACTGGTAATCCAAACAGATCAGCGCGGTGAGCCGAATTTTCCTTTAAGCCAGAACAAAACGACGAGTCAAATGTGGCCGAATTTTTTGCCTGGCAACTGCTGCCATGGTAACGAGCTGCCGTTCCTTAGAGCTTCACTTCAAACGGCCTCCGTGCAGCTGTTTTCGAAGGCAGAAAGGCTTAGCTAGTAAAAGGTCGATACGATCGCAATTTCGCTCGGCTAAATGTGGTTATCCTGTAGGCGCTGGTCGCGGCTGCGCATAGAACCGTTTGCCAGCCATCGGCGGTAGCGCACCGAAACGGTCCCGGAACGGCCCAGCGAAATAAATATAGCTCAAAACTCAGCTCCCGTACAGCACTCGAGCGGGCACACTGGATTCGAGCGAGGAAACGGCACACTGGGCGATATCCCTTTTGCTCTATCCCTGGTAGCGAACCATTCCGTTTGTTCCTTCGCAGGCACTAGAAGCACTCTAAGATCAGTCCTTTCGATAGCACACAGTTTTAGAGCGGGGGCTTGCTCGAACGTTGCGTAACATTTGATATCGCTATTTTGTTTGTTCACACACCAAATTTTGGACTTTCGCTAATCACAGCCTCTTGACCCACTCAGGCCAACCCGTTCGAACAAAGCTCCCAAAGAGTAGGGTGATACACCGGCCGGTGGCGAGATAGCGAAGAAGCGAAGATAAAAATGGCGAATTCCAGCGGCACCGTGTCTATCGCGCCGCACGGGATTTGGCAAAGGAACGTGGCAAAAAGCCGACCGAAGAACAGATAAAACCAACAATCAGAAGCTGCAGGGAACGGGAACAAAGATCCCCCTGCAAGGTGGCCAACACTTACTGCTTCTACAAGAAAATGAATGTACGCACTGATCCGGCGGCCGTCGTCGAACTCAGTGTCACTGCAAGCGATGACTGACTCAAACAGCACCCGGGACGGTCGGATCGGACTAGAAATGCTCGCCCGAAAAACGGGCCACCCGCTCGGACGGTCGTCCTGCCATCTCGCTCTGGTACACGGGCTTGGCATGGCCGAATTGCGGGACCGAAACCTGTGTGCGTGGTGCGTGTCGGTGCCCGGCAAGGATTGCAGCCAAGCGATCGGTGCCGATCGCGATCGGGTGTTTTCTATTTTCGTTCGCGTTCCACCACCCAACCCAGTGCGGGATCGTGGGGTGGCGCGGTCGGTGGATGGCCGACGAAAGAATAGAGCGTGGGCCAATCTGCGCAGATCGGTTGAATGTTCCTTTATTATTTTACGATTTCTTTTTTTTCTCTCTCCTCCAAAGCTACCAGCCCAACGCGGGCGAGGGAATTTTGGACGCATCGGAGGGTTGGTGGGGTCTGCGAAAAAAAACCCTTCGGTTGCACACCGGCCGCCGGGATTGCGAGGCTAATATTTGGTGGATATGCAGCAGTAGTTGCATGAGCTGGCCCCTGTTAGGTTCACCCGACGCTTTGGGGCTCTCGCTCTGACAGCGGGATGGTGTGACTTTTGCACATAAAGCAGCAAGAGCTCATTTATAAGCCCTCGCGCTAGGGTCCAGAACGAGAGGTATGTTGGCTGTGACCGAATGGATTGCTCAATTGGTAGAATACTTGAGGGGGGAACCACCGACGGTAGAGACAACGGTTGTAACCCTCGCGGGTGCGAGTCCGAGAAGAAATTGAAAAACTAAATCGAACGCCTACGAAGCACACTTTTCCTTTATTTTCTGCTGGGACACGAGCGGTTAATAGCATGCTGCCACTGTGCATTGGTACACAATCGTTGCCGTTCGTATCCGAAATTATTCCTCACCGCAGTGCCGACGAGAGAAGCATTGTTCTCATTCGGTATTTCTGAATAATATTATCCGAAATATGTCTGATTTTGGTACAGGTAAACAATCTCCCCTCACAAACAATCATTTTATATATCAGCATTCTATTACCTTTCACGTTGACATATGGTCTACAGGTGGAAGGAGATCAAGATCAAGAAATGAAAATAATTCATAAACTACTGGGCGCCTCCATTGAAATGCATTTAGGGCTGTTTGAACGCAATACTGGCATTTGTGTTCAATTATATGTTTAAAAAAGCCATTTTTCATTGAATATATATTATTCATGTCATATTTCGCACCAATGTATGGCCCAGAAATTGGAAGAAATTATCATCAAGAATTCGACATAGCTCACAAACTACCAGGCGCCTCCATAGAAATGCGTTTGGGGTTGTGTTACATATGTGTTATTATAGGTTTGAAATAGCCATTTGCATTCGATCATATATATATTTCGTGTCATATTTCGTACCAATGCATGGCTCAGTGATTGAAAGAAATCATCATCAAGAATTCGACATAGTTCACTAACTACCAGGCGCCTCCATTGAATTGTGTTTGGTACTGTTTTAACATGATACTTGCTCAAATATCTAATTGAATTTAATTGATAATTTCATGCATTTTATTCAGTTGATGAAGATGCCTTTTTACTTCTAATTTAAATGATTGACTTCGACTATTCGTACAGTTTTGCCATTGAAATTAGGTTGAAAAAAAATCACGTATGGAAAGTTTTTAGTAAATTGGCAACATAGTATTATGGTATAAGAAAAAACGATTGCAAACAAATGATTGATGTTTAAGCATAAAAAATCCCCATTTTTTGGACATCTACCATCGACTGATGAAAAGTTCACCAAGTAGGATACTTTAATGCAGCGTGACACTGCTGTTGCCGGTATGCGAGCATGGTCGTAGCGGACAAAATTTTGCGCTCCACCTAGACGACGTCATATGTGACAGATAAATATAATTTCTTAATTTCAACCAGTCTACGCGTGCCAGTGTATTTGTATTAGTATAAGAAGCTAGTAGATGGACGGTCGGGTCAAGGTATATATGTATACATTTATATTATCAATGCATGTGTGTGATCACGCTTTATCATTCGTAGAATTCTTTTCGTGTATGATTTCGCTTACTGACCCGGCCACAAAGCCACAAACTGGGTCGGGAGACACTATGAGGCTTGGGTGACAGGTAAATTATTTGGGAAAGGATCTCGGTGATATTTTTAACGATTGGAGAGAGCCTCACTGCACTGTAAGGTGGGTTGTTATTTGTAGGTTGGTTGGATTGCATTTTCGCTTGCTAATGTTGATGAACACATTAAACACACACATTCTCAACGGTTCTGAACAGCTCCGTCAGGTGGTTAATCATTCACACGAGAGCGCAAACGACAGCACAGTAATTTTTCAAGCTCGATAAAGCATTATGGCTATCCCAGCAAGAGTTAAATGGGTCGGCACATGGCCATTTCGTAGAGCAATCTGTAAAACCAACTAGGGCTTCTGCACAACTTAACCAGCTAGTCTGCCCAAGGGCTGATTGTTTCTAAATAGTATAAATTTCTAGCATGGAAAATACACGCATGTAACGGTCGATAATAAATACTTTCCAAATGTTTTTGTTTGACATGATTTTTGACATGATTAAATGATTAACAAGTTTTTCTTATGTTCTCCTGTTACTTGCTGGCTCATGCCAGACAATAAAATAGTTTGCCTTCGGATACTGGTGTACTTGCAGCTACATTCCTCTTTTAAATTACCCATTTGTTTGGCGAAGGATGCTATTTATGCGTCCTATTTATAGAATTTCGTTTGGTTTGGTTTTAGTTATTACACCCACCGGCTTACTACAACGCACTGGTAGAGAAACGACGAAACCAAAAGCAGAAAAAATGGGACCACAGATTGAACGCAACGTTCCGTTTAGCTCGGCAATATTGGTCCAATCTAACATGAAATCGGTGCAAAAAACCCACCTGCTCGGAGCTTGTTCGGAAATATTAAACAATCGTAGTAAAAAAAAAGGGAAAACATTTACATTAAACACGAGCGGGAGAGGAAATAAATGAATTTAACTTTATTCCTACATTCGGGTCTGAATGTAAAAGAGATGCGCGACTCTGATGCAATGTTCCAAAGGGAATGGATATCAAGAGACATACATGCATAGACATATGCCGCAGAGTTTTTCTCACATTTTATCCAACGTTCTTCTGTTAATAACGTGAAATTACCGGAGTGCTATAAACAAGTAATATTGTAATGTGTCTAGACTGTTGCGTGTTTACCTTCATTGTCCTGAGTCCAATGGAAAAGACCTGGTTCCGAATTATTCATGAGCGAATGTTTAATGGTGGATTAAAGTAGCATGCTTGGAAAAGTGTTCCAAATCTATTTGTATCAAAAATTATAATTTTACAGCATAGCGATTCAACTATTCCAGTGGATTTACAGAAGATCAAGATCCAAAATTAACATCCAACCACAGTACACTGTATAGTGAACTGGCGCGTCATATCCGCCATAAATTTGCACGTTCGCTTGCGATAAACAGAACATGTATGCTTTTCCTCGCTCAAGCAATCGGACACTGGTTTGCTGCCCACACGCATAATTTAAACCTGTTGAAAGAGTTTTGTTTTCTCCGCATCGATTCGTTAGACCATGACGTTGGGTTTGTTTCCGAAATGTTGGGTTATTTTTCTCATTTCTCATGCTATTTACACCCACCAAATAGGTTTTAGTGGAACAGTGGTGTAGCATTGATGAGTGATTGTAAGTAGCAACAGCACAAAGGCTAGGCCAGAAGTTTGAAAAAGCAAAATTTGCCAAATACAATGGAATATGTTGATTGGAATCACCAGCGTATGACAAACCTAGGAAAGTCATAATAAATTTTATACATGTGATAAATTTTGTAGCAATAGTTAGCACAATAAACACAAATACAACCATACACAAACACAGTAAAGACAACATAGATATACAAGAACCAGTAACATTCATTTGTCTTTTTTTTTCTTTTAGAGATGACATCACAGGTGACCAGGCGCCTCCATGGCATGCCTACGTGAGTTGGTCGCAGTAAAAAAAATGATCAAATGGAAACAGTGGTTAAAAAAAATAGTACAGGAGAAACTTAATTAAAACTTTTACATGTAAAAACAAATATTTTACTAAACGGCTAAATTATTGATCTATAACAAATGATTTATATATATATATATATATATATATATATATATATATATATATATATATATATATATATATATATATATATATATATATATATATATATATATATATATATATATATATATATATATATATATATATATATATCGATTAACTCAAATGATTGATAAGATTTATATATAAAATATGATTTCATATACATAATTGTGCATAACTTTTCAACATGCGTAAGGTATGCTAACCACCTATAAGCATCCAACAAACGTCGAACATTCCAATTAACTAAACGTAGCCATGCGTGTTGATTTGCGTACTCCTTGAGGATAAACTTAGGGGATATCGTTCACTGTGCCACTTTTCATCAGCAGCATCATTGTTCTTCAACACCCGGACCGAGCGGGATGGTTGGCCTTCGGCTAGGACCGACGGTATCAGGTGAGATGAAGTCAGATGAAGTTTGGCATTCGAAATAACTTTCAACTGCTGCGGCTACGGTGGGATAGGATTTTCGTTTTTTGCTTCCCTTGGCAAGTTCCTTGTCGCGCCGCAGCTACCTCCGTCCGCAGACACGCCCCGAATTGGGCAGGTTTATTTCGGAACATCTTTCTGCCCTGCCGGTGCACCAGTCCGTCCATTTCTCACGTTTCCTCTTGCTTTCCACCCATGACACGCACCGTTCATCGTTCCATCCCAATCGGCATAGTGTGGGTCGCGTATGTATTATTTAATTCGATAAATATAGAACCCGCACGAACGCGGCACGGTTAGTCACCGTGCAGGAATGAAGCGAAGCAAACATGTTGAAGCATTTGTCCTAACGCTTGCGCACGGGCAAACGGCTCGCATGCGTGTTGCACGATGCGCGGACATGGTCCTTTTTTTGCTCTCCTCTCGTAGTTGCAGATTGGTAATGCGATGATCCGCAACAGATCGACCTAGCCAACGTAGCACACACACACACCATCGCACAAAGCCATATCGAACATTTTATTTGCTCCCGCGGCCAATGCTGCTGTATTGAAGGGGGTTGATGCGTGCTGAACCAAAAGGAACGGGGAGGGAAAGGTAGTGTACACCGACTGGGGTCGGACGTCGAGTGTGTTTACGTTTTGGACAAGATGGTTCGAAGCTTCGAAAATCAAAATATCGCGATCGACACTCTTTTCATTACGTGAAAAAAACGGAAATGAGCATGAAAAGGAAAGAAAACGTTAAGAATACATTGAACAAGCTGCAAGCACAATACCGGAGTGCTAGAAACACTAGACAATAATTTAGCCATATATTTGTTCATCAATAAATGCATTCATATAACATGTGATCCTAGCACTTTTTAGGTAAAAACTAACGAGTGTTAAGCCTGTTACTAGAAAATTCGTGTCAATCATGTTTTCATGGCTCTTAAGTCTGCTATTATCTTCTCTAAGCCTAGTTTTCTTCAGACGGGAAAAAATCAAACGCTCTTTCCTTGGCTCAATGAATTTTCCAGTACTTTCTTATTTTGTCACCATGACCTACTCTGAACGGGTAGCAGGTGTTCATGATGTTGAAAGTTTGCTGAGGTCATTTTGCAAATAGTCAACAAAATGAGTTTTATTTTGCTCGTAAATCAATGGTTTAATTATCACAAATGTTATGAGAACGTATGTACAGCGACGCAAACTTGTGATTGCAATTAAGGTAAATTAACGCAAACTGAATAACATACAATTCAATGCATTTGCTACGGTTTTATTATATTTTTATTCATTTTGTTCGGTATTATCTTCCATGCAGCAAGTCCGGCATAGCTGAGCACAGTGAGTATTACAGGTAAACTTGCCACAACTGTAACACGAAATGCGTGTTGTTTTGTTACGTGCTCGACCGCATAAGTAACAACGACCGCGGGCTTCACCTCGATTACCCACCATCGGCACGAAATCATACTCTTTTCGGCTAAGTCCAAGAAACATGCCGATGCGCTGTTTCAGAACCCTAGGTAACTTTTTGTTGTCTAATCGCCGCCTTGCTTGCGGTCGGAGTAATTCCAGTGCCATATCAACCATAAAATCTCGCCTGCTTATTTTCTCCTCTTGCGGGTGGTTTAGCTGATAGAGGCACCACGCATTAATGGCGCTCAAGTTCATTAGGTTAAAAAACACAGCCAAAGGCCATCGACGAGTGCTCCGAACGACGTCGTACGTTGAACACATCTGTTGGATGGCGCGTACAGAATTTTTCGTCTGATTATAAAGCACGATTTGCTTCATTAGGTGAGCAGGTTTTTCTTCCTCCTCTAGCTCACTCAAACTAGAATTATCCTCGTTATATGACGACATAAGAATCATTACTTCCTTCCGTTTGGTTACGTGCGATATAAGTGTTGTAAATCCATTGTAAGCACTCAGCGTACAATGTTCTGTTCGCCCTTTGCATACAGTAAAAGCTTTGGGAATGTTCTGATGAGTTTTTTTAACCTCTCCAACTACCATAGTTCTACTTTTGTATAGTTTTTCGATCAACTCCAGAGATGTGAACTTCGGGCCCATTACTACCGTCTTTTGTTTCCCTTGAACTGGTTCGGTCAGTCGCATAGCTACATCGATAGGTGCATAGCTCACATTGTATGGGTTTTGGTTGTCAGGAACACAAATTTCCAAGTTTGTAATGTATGAAGTATCACAATCAACGAGCAAATGAAATTTGAACCCTGTTTTACCCGGTGCATTCGGAAGAAATTGACGGAAGTCACATACCCCTTTAAATTGCACCGCTTGTTCATCTAGCGTTAGGAATCGGCCAGGGCGGAAATATTTCTGAAAATTACCCACTACTCGTTCATAAACTGCCCGTATCGGTGCAAGCTTATCCGTTTCTGTTTCATCCGCTGATGTCGCCGGATCATCGAAGCGAATATTACGCGTAAGAAAATGATACCTGAGCGACGTCATAGTTAGATATACCGCTTCCAAACCAGTTCCTTTTTTGCTATCAAAAAGGTACTCTATATTCTCCCGACCATCTCGAATCGTACTAGCGATGTACAGGATACCTAATAAAGCCATAATTTCAATTTCATCTGTTAGGTTTGCATCACGTTCACGTGCATAGTTAGCTTGCTCGGTCTTTATCCGTTCGTTTGTGTACTCCGTGATCATAGCGATCACATCGGCATCTAGAAACAGCGATAAGCATTCCGCAGGACTTTTTGCTAATTTTCCTAGCCCTAGTGGAACTGATCGAGGCTGTGCTAGTTTGCGCCCGGTTAGCTCAGATCGGTCGGGACGTTCTGTTGACCAAACGGAATTTTGTAACTCATCGAGGGCAATGTCGATGCGTTCAATTTTTGTCCTCATCGATAAAGTTTCCTCTTTTGATACTTCTTGTTCTTCGGCTGGATCCACATATTCCACGATGTATTCGATGTCGTCGAAAACGACATCTTCTTGCTTCAGGCAAAACTCTGCTTCCTGTTCGTTTATCCAAAGATTTTCCGTTTGCTCGGACATAATTTGCAATAAATTCTGTAAGATAAAAAAACACTAGCTACAAATACCATTAAATATTTGTTTGTTTTTGGCGATATAACTTACTAACGATTTCTTTTACGCTGCAATCGAAATTCAAACTTTTCACGAATGTTTGCGTTGTTGTTCTCACGAAATCAACGTAAACACAAGAAATCTGCCTTTAGAAAGTCGCTTACGAGATAAATGTCATCCGTTTTAATGCCCACAATTAAGGTAAAGAATGACTAATTATTGTAATATATTGACGTAGTTTTAAGCGCACATTTATTAGTTTTCTGTTAACAAATTGTTTTACGATTAATCTTTCAAAAACGCAATTTACAAACTTGGTAAGTTGTTACACTACGCGCACTGTTGATGGTGTCCAAAACAATGACAGCTGCCGAGTCTGTGGTGTATTTGGAATGTGGTGTAATTTTTCCAAACATCAAATGCTGAATGTCACAAGCACGCTAGCATTGTACATTGTTTATATATTGTGTTATTGAATTGCAGCTCGTGTACTGCCGGCGTCATGAAAGAACGAATTTTAACAAATATCGAGAAGTCATTTGTTCAAAAAGCGATTTTGGAATCAATCGTAAGTTTACCTTTGGATTACAATAACTGGAATTAGTTCGTAACGATATCTATTGTACATGTACAGCGCGTCGATGGACGAACTCTAGATGAATTTCGCAAGCTACGGATAAACTTTGGTAGCGAATGGGGCTTGGTACATGTAATCCTCGGAGAAACCAGAGCATTGGCTCGGGTGACTTGCGAAGTGGTGGAACCAAAAGCGACGCGTCCCAACGAAGGTATGCTCTTCGTAAATGTTGAGCTTGGGCCGATGGCAGCACCACACTTTGATGGCGGTCGTCAGTCAGACGAGAGTGTGCAACTTAACCGCATTCTTGAGCGTGCATTGAAGGATTCTGGATGCGTAGACCTGGAATCATTGTGCCTGGTCGCTGAGGAAAAAGTTTGGAATATGCGTGTCGATGTAACGGTGTTGAATCACGAGGGAAACGTTATTGATTGCGCCTCGATAGCTGCCTTAACTGCATTGGCCCATTTCAAAAGGCCTGACATTACTGTTGACGGCGAAAACGTAATCGTTCATACGATGGAAGAAAAGGAACCAATCAAGGTAACTCTCTTCCACTATCCTATTTGCGTGAGCTACGCTATCTTTAACCAGGGAAAGGTAGCTATTGCCGACCCTACATATCTGGAGGAACGAGTTGCCGAAGCAAGAATGGTATTTGGTATCAATTCTTACGGTGAACTCTGTGGCCTGCATCTGGGAGGTATAACGCTAACGAGCGCCGATCTGTTGTTACGAACGTCCATGAAGGCTAGCAAACGTGCACGGATAGTAGTTGAGAAGATCAAAACCGCTATCCAAAAAGACTGCGAAGACCGCGAGAAAGGACTGCCTGTCGGTTTTACAGAAGGGATTGATAAGAATGACACTACAGTAAATGCGCAGGATAGGCTCCAGGTGCGATTGAAGCGATTCAAGCTCAAAATCGATGGAGGAGACCATTCAGATTCGGCTGAGGAAGACGATATGATCGATGAAGATACTGGCAATACGACGGAAGTTATGGAAAATGTTACAATTGATTCGAAAGACCGATTGAATGACCAGAACAACATGGACACCTCCGATGCGGTGGTAACGATCGGCGATAATGCAGCCGTGTTGCTCCCAATACCCAAAGATACATCTAACCAGTGGCTGACGGAAGAGGAACTGATGGTGGTTAAGAAAAAAGCCAACAAAAAACGAGCAAAAGCAAATTTAAAAGAAAAGAAAAAAAGTAATACCGCCAAAACGGAAGTTGCTGTGAACGCGAACAGCGGTAGTGATGAAGACACTATAATGCTTACAGGAGCTGATCTATGAATAAAAGAACTCGTTGAAATGATTTAGTATCTGCTTGTTAGTGATTTAAGTTTAGCATGCTTATGATATAGCTATGCATTTAAAAGCGTGTCATAAACCGACAGTACGCAGCCTTTTTTTGACAGATTGACCGCAAAAATTCATCAAAACAAACCAAAACCACAGAATGAACGAAAGATAAGAGCCGTAAGCACGATCATCGCGAACATTAGCACTATCACTGGTCGTTATCAAGCGAGGGATATGGCAATATAAATCACCACAAATCAGATCACAGTGTGGTTTTCAAATGGTACGATCAAATAACCAACGATAGCACAGTTTGATTATCAGCGCAAAACAGCGGCCGTTGATCACGAAATCGAAAAACTTCAACACAACCCTCCATTGAATGGAGGGGATTCGCAAGGAAATAGAACGCCGTCCTTGTGTGCAAATTTTTATAAAGAGTATGTGATGCTAAAATGGTTATCGCATTCAGTTGCTAGTGGCCTATTGGTGTCGAAGGATCTTCGATGTGCTGCAGCGTCTCTGCGAAAGAAGGTCAACGTGTTTAATGGATGTGCGTGTTTGTGTAGTGAATTCTTCAATATAGTTAGAAATTGTTACCAGCTGTATAGAATCGTGCCATTCTGCTCAATTGATCAATTGAAATTAATCCTATATTGGGTGCTTTGAATTCGTGACAAGACATTTGACTGCCTTGTTCCAGAACATTAAGGCTCATTAAGATTGTTGCGCCACTATGTCATCCAGCATAACCCTGTCGACCGAAGCGGATAAGACACTGACCCAGTTTCGAAACTGTCGAGTACTACGCAATCACCAGTTAGTACATGATGATGTTTGGGTACGCGGTGGCAAGATCATTGACCCTGAAAAGGTGTTTTTTGATGAAAAATTGCACGCAGACATTCAGATCGACTGTTTGGGGAATATTGTTGCACCCGGTTTCATAGATCTACAAATAAACGGTAATAATAAGTAACCATCGGTACCATATTTATTCGCTTTATAATTTATAATCTATATTTCCTCCGATATTATTTCGTTGCACTCACAGGTGGATATGGAGTGGATTTTTCGTTTGATGTAGGAACGGTCGAGGAAGGAGTATCAAAAGTAGCCAAAGGACTGTTAGCCCACGGTGTAACTTCATTTTGTCCAACATTAGTCACTTCCCCTCCGGAGACATACCATGCTGTATTGCCTCGGATTCCTAGAAGTGCTGGGGGACATCACGGAGCAACTGTGCTAGGCTGCCACGTTGAAGGACCGTTCATAAACACGAATAAAAAAGGAGCTCACCCGCCAGAATGCATTAAAGAATTTGAACATGTAAGGATTCTAAAAGAGTCGCCCCTGAATCGATTGTCAAACATGCACCGTTCTATAAATCGTTCTATTTCAAGGGTATTGCGACGGTGCGTGATGTTTACGGTTCGATGGACAACGTGCAGATAATAACACTTGCACCGGAGAAGACAGGAGCCTCTCAAGTAATACAGGAACTAAGCAACAATGGAATAACCGTATCTCTCGGTCATTCAATGGCCAACCTGAATGATGGCGAGATTGCGGTACGCCATGGCGCAAGACTCATAACGCATCTTTTTAATGCGATGCTACCGGTATGGAAATGCTACCGTTGCCCTGCAATGCAGTTTATTTGTCTACTTTCATTCTTTTACACGATTTATTCTTCGTCCGCTCAGTTCCACCATCGTGATCCAGGTCTAGTTGGGCTACTAACTACCGATAACATCCCGAAGGATGCACTTGTCTACTTCGGTATAATCTCGGACGGTGTTCATACGCATCCGGCTGCTCTGCGCATTGCTTATAAAACCCATCCCCATGGGTTGATCTTGGTGACGGACGCGATATCGGCTATGGGATTGGCTGAGGGCCGTCATCGTATTGGTCAAATGGAAATTGAAATTCGTGCTGGACGAGCATACGTTGCCGGTACGGACACACTTTGCGGTAGCATTGCACCAATGGATGAATGCATTCGTTTCTTCAAAAAAGCTTCTAGTAAGGATGTATGCTAACAATTATTTCAGCTTTATAAAGACAATGTTCTTTCCCCTATCTTAGGTTGCTCTATTGAATATGCATTAGAAGCTGCTTCGCTTCATCCTGCTCGTTGTTTAGGCATCGAGAATCAAAAGGGAACTTTGGAGTATGGAGCAGATGCCGATTTTGTGCTACTTGATGATGATCTGAAAGTTAAATCAACTTGGATCGCAGGGAAATGTGTTTATCAAAGAGATGTGATTATTTCAAATGGTTTATAACAACTTGTAGAGAGACAAATGAATGAAATACAAATAATCACATGCATTTTACCAATTGTCTATAATTTTTCATTGTTGATTTACTTGCTTACTTATCAGGCGTACAGCGAGAGCTGTACATACTGAAGACAAAACCCCCCCTGCCCCATTTTTTAACAGGACCCTGTAAATTGGAAGACATGTTTAAACAAATAGGTTAGCTCAACGGTGTCTTGTTTATATTTATTCAACTAGTAAATAAAATCATATGACTTGCAAATCGAAGAAACCAGTAGTTAAATTGATTAGAGTAATAAAGTTCCTACGTTTTTATTTTAACCAGACGTAATTTCAAGGATGCCTATCAGTATTCAAACGTTATTCGTTTAGAATGGATAAATCTCGGCATTTCAAAATTTCCGGAACCCACGTTGGTCTCTGAACTGTGTAAAAAATCCGTTGGCTTATGTTATGAGGTGAGGTGGCTTGTATAGCAAATACTATTTTCGTTTCGGACGGAAATGAGTGCGTTGCTGCTGAAGAAGCTATACGTTATGGGCGTAATTCCGACAAAGTGGGATCTGGAGAATGCGAACAAGATCAGCGCATCGTCGTTCTGATGACGGAGACTTTTGTTCGTGCTGGTGCGTAACAAGATGTCGGAAAACGTGTCCCATGCGGCCAAGATGGTCGAGCATGGCCACGTGCGCGTTGGTGTGAAATTGGTTAAAGATCTTGCGTTTTAGTGCCGCGCACGAAAGAAGCGCCTGTTTTGAAAATATCCATTATATATGTCCATTTCTAGTCAGCCTTAGGAATCAATATCTAAACAATCTTTCTATAAAAAAAATAACTGTTAAAATTTGTGATATTTTTCAGTATATTTGAGTCAGTTAATATGATGTATTTCGACTTCAAATCACTGCAAGTAATAATTCTTCACCAATTCCATAAAATAAACGTATAGTTGTTACGTCCTTTTGAATACCTTTTGCATTGCCATCTACATCTTTTCGGGGTCCATACCCTACTAGTTATGATGTTAGATTCTCGTTGATCCTTTCTGAACATTAATTTGTTTGTTGTTGTTGTAATTTGTCATTAATAGCTGTTGTCTCTCTTCAATTATAATTGATTTTAAAAATTGATCAATTGCAATCTGCCTCTCTTTGTCTTTCTCTGTCACAGTCTGTCTCTCTATGCCTCTCTTTGTCTCTCTCTGTTTCTCATTGTCTCTCCATATCTCAGGATATCTGGCTAACCATACAGCTCAGCTAGCTCGTCGTCGGTGGAACAACGCATCCTAGCTGTTTTACGTCTCGTAGGATGCCAAGACAAAATGTACAGCCGCCCCTGACATGGGTAACAGACGCTGGTTCGCGCCGCTCCTAACCTGGAGAACAGACGCTCAGGGATGAACTACTTGCTAGTACCAGTCTAATCCCCCTCTCAATTCAGCCTTATCGTCCATCCGCCCAAGGGGGTGGGTTTCCCCGTATACCCAAGCTTGGATATTTAGACGACAAGTTACCGTTCTGTACGTCGCGGACGTATTGAGTAGGAGTTGGGGAGGAGAGCCTATAGTAGCCTTCAGGAGGCGTCGGATCCAACCCTTTAAAGAACAAAAAATTATTATGCCTGCGTGCGTGTATGCGTCTGTGTCTGTGTCTCTCTATCTGTATCTCGCTTTGTCCTTCTGTTTGTATGTGTGTGCGTGCGTGCGTGCGTCTATCCCTCTGTGCCTCTGTGTATCTGTGCCTCAGTGCATCGGTGGCTCGGCATCCGTGCATCAGTCGATCAGTGCCTCTCTGCTATCTGTGGACATCAGTCGATCAGTGCCGCTGTACATCTATGCATCAGTTTTACTATACCAGTGTACAATCCAGTGCACCCGATACCTCTGTGAAACTGTGCCTCTATGCATCGGTGCTCCTGTTCTCTGTGCCTCTATGCAACTGTGCTCCTGTATCTCTGTGCCTCTCGTGCGTCTACGCTACTGTGCCTCTGTGCATGTGTGTATCTGTGCCTCAGTGCATCGGTGGCTCGGCATCCGTGCATCAGTCGATCAGTGCCTCTCTGCTATCTGTGGACATCAGTCGATCAGTGCCGCTGTACATCTATGCATCAGTTTTACTATACCAGTGTACAATCCAGTGCACCCGATACCTCTGTGAAACTGTGCCTCTATGCATCGGTGCTCCTGTTCTCTGTGCCTCTATGCAACTGTGCTCCTGTATCTCTGTGCCTCTCGTGCGTCTACGCTACTGTGCCTCTGTGCATGTGTGTATCTGTGCCTCAGTGCATCGGTGGCTCGGCATCCGTGCATCAGTCGATCAGTGCCTCTCTGCTATCTGTGGACATCAGTCGATCAGTGCCGCTGTACATCTATGCATCAGTTTTACTATACCAGTGTACAATCCAGTGCACCCGATACCTCTGTGAAACTGTGCCTCTATGCATCGGTGCTCCTGTTCTCTGTGCCTCTATGCAACTGTGCTCCTGTATCTCTGTGCCTCTCGTGCGTCTACGCTACTGTGCCTCTGTGCTTTAGTGCTCCTGTGCCTCTGTCTCTCTCTGTATGTGTGTGCGTACGTGCGTCTGTGCATCTAGGCATCTGTGGAAGCGCAAGCATCCATGAGCAAAAGCGCTCGTGAAAAAAAAACAAACTATGGAACGCTATTCGCTCTTTTACTCATTCAAACCCTCATGCGATGTAACGCCTGGAAGCGCAAGCATCAATGAGCAAAAGCGCTCGTGAAAAAAAACAAACTAAGTAACGCTATTGTTCGCCCTTTTGCTCCTTCAAACCCTCATGCGATGTAACGCCTGGAAGCGCAAGCATCAATGAGCAAAAGCGCTCGTGAAAAAAACAAACTAAGTAACGCTATTGTTCGCCCTATTACTCCTTCAAACCCTCATGCGATGAAACGCCTGGAAGCGCAAGCATCAATGAGCAAAAGCGCTCGTGAAAAAAACAAACTAAGTAACGCTATTGTTCGCCCTTTTACTCATTCAAACCCTCATGCGATGTAACGCCTGGAAGCGCAAGCATCAATGAGCAAAAGCGCTCGTGAAAAAAACAAACTAAGTAACGCTATTGTTCACCCTATTACTCCTTCAAACCCTCATGCGATGTAACGCCTGGAAGCGCAAGCATCAATGAGCAAAAGCGCTCGTGAAAAAAAACAAACTATGGAACGTTATTGTTCGCTCCTTTACTCCCTCAAACCCTCATACGATGTAACGCCTGGAAGCGCAAGCATCAATGAGCAAAAGCGCTCGTGAAAAAAACAAACTAAGTAACGCTATTGTTCGCCCTTTTACTCATTCAAACCCTCATGCGATGTAACGCCTGGAAGCGCAAGCATCAATGAGCAAAAGCGCTCGTGAAAAAAACAAACTAAGTAACGCTATTGTTCACCCTATTACTCCTTCAAACCCTCATGCGATGTAACGCCTGGAAGCGCAAGCATCAATGAGCAAAAGCGCTCGTGAAAAAAACAAACTATGAAACGCTATTGTTCGCCCTTTTGCTCCTTCAAACCCTCATGCGATGTAACGCCTGGAAGCGCAAGCATCAATGAGCAAAAGCGCTCGTGAAAAAAACAAACTAAGTAACGCTATTGTTCGCCCTTTTACTCATTCAAACCCTCATGCGATGTAACGCCTGGAAGCGCAAGCATCAATGAGCAAAAGCGCTCGTGAAAAAAACAAACTAAGTAACGCTATTGTTCGCTCCTTTACTCCCTCAAATCCTCATGCGATGTAACGCCTGGAAGCGCAAGCATCAATGAGCAAAAGCGCTCGTGAAAAAAACAAACTATGGAACGTTATTGTTCGCTCCTTTACTCATTCAAACCCTCATGCGATGTAACGACTGGAAGCGCAAGCATCAATGAGCAAAAGCGCTCGTGAAAAAAACAAACTATGGAACGTTATTGTTCGCTCCTTTACTCCCTCAAACCCTCATACGATGTAACGCCTGGAAGCGCAAGCATCAATGAGCAAAAGCGCTCGTGAAAAAAACAAACTATGGAACGTTATTGTTCGCTCCTTTACTCCCTCAAACCCTCATACGATGTAACGCCTGGAAGCGCAAGCACCAATGAGCAAAAGCGCTCGTGAAAAAAACAAACTATGGAACGTTATTGTTCGCTCCTTTACTCCCTCAAACCCTCATACGATGTAACGCCTGGAAGCGCAAGCATCAATGAGCAAAAGCGCTCGTGAAAAAAACAAACTATGGAACGTTATTGTTCGCTCTTTCTCTCCTTCAAACCCTTATGCGATGTTGTTGCTGTAAAGAGATTTGTAAGGTGTATATATGATATTAGTTTAAATTAGTTATGAATATATTAATATATATAATATATGATATTAGTTTAAATTAGTTATGAATATATTAAAATATATAAAATAATAAATATACATTTGTAAGGTATATACATGATATTAGTTTAAATTAAATCAGCTATGAATATCAATGAATCATAATGATATATATAATGAATGATATAAAATATAATGACATATAAATAATGATCATTTAAAAAAGTGATACTCCGAACATCGGTTTTACAAATCCACAACTTCATCAATAATTTAGATGCTAATTTAACTGCATATGTTACCGCTCACCCCTAAATTGTTGAAGTATGAATCGAGGATCAACATACAACTGTATACTATGAAGTAAAATAGTACAAGTGAACTTTATGTCATCACATGTAAATTAGTTATGAATAATTAGTAAGGAATATATAAATATATATAATACAATATACATAAATTTGTAAGGTATATATATGATATTAGTTTAAATTAGATCAGCTATGAATAATAATGAATTATAATGATATATATAATGAATGATATATAAAATAATGATATATAAATAATGATCATTTAAAAAAGGAATACTCCGAACATCGGTTTTACAAATCCACAACTTCATCAATAATTTAGATGCTAATCTAACTGCATATGTTACCGCTCACCCCAAAATTGTTGAAGTATGAATCGAGGATCAACATACAACTGTATACTATGAAGTAAAATAATACAAGTGAACTTTATGTCATCACATGTAAATTAGTTATAATTAGTTAGTTATGAATATATGAATTTATATAAAAAAATATATATAAATTTGTAAGGTATATATAAGATATTAGTTTAAATTAGATTAGTTTTGAATAATAATGAATCATAATGATATATATAATGAATGATATATAATATAATGATATATAAATAATGATCATTTAAAAAAGGAATACTCCGAACATCGGTTTTAAAAATCCACAACTTCATCAATAAATAAGATGCTAATTTAACTGCGTATGTTGCCGCTCACGCCGAAATTGTTGAAGTATGAATCGAGGATCAACATAAAACTGTATACTATGAAGTAAAATAATACAAGTGAACTTTATGTCATCACATGTAAATTAGTTATGAATATATAAATATATATATGATACAATATACATAAATTTTTAAGGTATATATAAGATATTAGTTTAAATTAAATCAGCTATGAATATCAATGAATCATAATGATATATATAATGAATGATATAAAATATAATGACATATAAATAATGATCATTTAAAAAAGTGATACTCCGAACATCGGTTTTACAAATCCACAACTTCATCAATAATTTAGATGCTAATTTAACTGCATATGTTACCGCTCACCCCTAAATTGTTGAAGTATGAATCGAGGATCAACATACAACTGTATACTATGAAGTAAAATAGTACAAGTGAACTTTATGTCATCACATGTAAATTAGTTATGAATAATTAGTAAGGAATATATAAATATATATAATACAATATACATAAATTTGTAAGGTATATATATGATATTAGTTTAAATTAGATCAGCTATGAATAATAATGAATTATAATGATATATATAATGAATGATATATAAAATAATGATATATAAATAATGATCATTTAAAAAAGGAATACTCCGAACATCGGTTTTACAAATCCACAACTTCATCAATAATTTAGATGCTAATCTAACTGCATATGTTACCGCTCACCCCTAAATTGTTGAAGTATGAATCGAGGATCAACATACAACTGTATACTATGAAGTAAAATAATACAAGTGAACTTTATGTCATCACATGTAAATTAGTTATAATTAGTTAGTTATGAATATATGAATTTATATAAAAAAATATATATAAATTTGTAAGGTATATATAAGATATTAGTTTAAATTAGATTAGTTTTGAATAATAATGAATCATAATGATATATATAATGAATGATATATAATATAATGATATATAAATAATGATCATTTAAAAAAGGAATACTCCGAACATCGGTTTTAAAAATCCACAACTTCATCAATAAATAAGATGCTAATTTAACTGCGTATGTTGCCGCTCACGCCTATATTGTTGAAGTATTAATCGTGGATCAACATACAACTGTATACTATGAAGTAAAATAATACAAGTGAACTTTATGTCATCACAAGTAAATTAGTTATGAATATATAAATATATATATATAATACAATATACATAAATTTGTAAGGTATATATAAGATATTAGTTTAAATTAGATTAGTTTTGAATAATAATGAATCATAATGATATATATAATGAATGATATATAATATAATGATATATAAATAATGATCATTTAAAAAAGGGATACTCCGAACATCGGTTTTAAAAATCCACAACTTCATCAATAAATAAGATGCTAATTTAACTGCGTATGTTGCCGCTCACGCCTATATTGTTGAAGTATTAATCGTGGATCAACATACAACTGTATACTATGAAGTAAAATAATACAAGTGAACTTTATGTCATCACATGTAAATTAGTTATGAATATATAAATATATATATATATATAATACAATATACATAAATTTGTAAGGTATATATAAGATATTAGTTTAAATTAGATTAGTTTTGAATAATAATGAATCATAATGATATATATAATGAATGATATATAATATAATGATATATAAATAATGATCATTTAAAAAAGGGATACTCCGAACATCGGTTTTACAAATCCACAACTTCATCAATAAATAAGATGCTAATTTAACTGCGTATGTTGCCGCTCACGCCGAAATTGTTGAAGTATGAATCGAGGATCAACATAAAACTGTATCGCATGCATCTGTAACATGCATCGTCTGATTTTCCCCCAAATCCTGTGCAAATATTACAAACTGTACATGAAAAATCGAGAATAAGAGGTGATTTTGTATACAAAAATCTATGAAAGAAAAATGTTGAATTCCCATTCCCCTACCTTTGGTGTTAAGCAGGCATTTGGAATCAAAGCGGGGGGATACTACTACTTTTCCACTTCCACCAATGGTATTTGCTAGCTTAGCTACTTGCCACGATTGGTTCGTGAATTCGTATGCCTCCATGTTGTTGAGGTAAGCGACGGTTGGTTCAGCACCACTCAATTTCGAAACACTGTAAGCCATCCATTGCTCTACCAATTCAAGCGGGTCATCCACGTCGTTGTTGATGCATATTTTTATGCCTGCAAAGAAAACGGAATATGATTAAGATTTATGAGTGTTGTAACAGATTCATGCATGATTCTTGAAATTACGATGAGCGCTAACATCTGTAAACAACTTCATCGGATGGTTCGATACCCAGCTCATCGAACTGCACGCGAATAGTTTCAACGCACACTATTTTCACACTGTTCTAGACTGCTTTTCACAACTTTTCTATGGAAAACACTCAATAAAATACAACATCTCTTGCCACAATTTACTTACCGCGATTTGTTCGTGAATTCGTATGCTTCCATGTCGTTGAGGTAAGCGTCGGTTGGTTCAGCACCACTCAATTTCGAAACACTGTAAGCCATCCATTGCTCTACGAATTCAACCGGGTCATCCACGTCGTTGTTGATGCATATTTCTATGCCTGCAAGGAAAACGGAATAAGATTAAGATTTATGAATGTTGTAACAGATTCATGCATGATTCTTGAAATTACGATGAGCGCTTACATTTGTAAACCACTTCATCGGTTGGTTCGATACCCAGCTCGTCGAACTGCACACGAATAGTTTCAACGCACACTATTTTCACACTGTTCTAGACTGCTTTTCACAATATTCTATGGAAAACACTCAATAACATACAACATCTCTTGCCACAACTTACTTACCGCGATTTGTTCGTGAATGCGTATGCTTCCATGTCGTTGAGGTAAGCGACGGTTGGTTCAGCACCACTCGATTTCGAAACACTGCAAGCCATCCTTTGCTCTACGTATTCAACCGGGTCATCCACGTCGTTGTTGATGTATATTTCTATGCCTGCAAAGAAAACGGAATATGATTAAGATTTATGAGTGTTGTAACAGATTCATGCTTGATTCTTGAAATTACGATGAGCGCTTACATTTGTAAACCACTTCATCGGTTGGTTCGATACCCAGCTCGTCGAACAGCACACGAATAGTTTCAACGCACACTATTTTCACACTGTTCTAGACGGCTTTTCACAACTTTTCTATAGAAAACACTCAATAACATACAACATCTCTTGCCACAACTTACTTACCGCGATTTGTTCGTGAATTCGTATGCCTCCATGTCGTTGAGGTAAGCGACGGTTGGTTCAGCACCACTCGATTTCGAAACACTGTAAGCCATCCTTTGCTCTACGAATTCAAGCGGGTCATCCACGTCGTTGTTGATGTATATTTCTATGCCTGCAAGGAAAACGAAGAATGATTAGGATTTATGAGCGTTGTAACAAGTTCATGCATGATTCTTGAAATTACAATGAGCGCTTACACTTGTTTACCACTGCATCGGTTGGTTCAATACCCAGCTCATCGAACTGCTCGCGAATCGTTTCAACGGACACCATTTTCACACTGTTTTCACTAGATTACACCGTTTTCACTAGATCACACTGTTTTCACTAGATCACACTTTTTTCACTAGACCACACTGTTTTCCACTAGATTGCTTTCCACAACTTTTCTATGCAACAGACTTTCACTTTTCTATGACACTAGATTGCTTTTCACAACTTTTTTATGCAAAATACCCAATAACACACATTTCGCGCCATAACGTTAATTCAACAAAACTAAGAGTAAAGCGCGCGAGCGTCTTGAGCGTATTGACAGTTATCGACGTCAGGTACAAATGTCAATGAGGCGCTCTGTCAGCACGATGGAATGACAATTGTCGGTTTCGTAAAAAAACACAAACCAGAGATTGCTTATTATTAATATTATACAATTAAAAAAATAATTATGGGTTAAAACTTGGTAAAAACTCAATATATACCCCCACCCCCCATCAATTTTTTGATAGCACACTGAAATTTTTACCCATGAATTGGTGACATGTATAAACAAATGGGTTAGCTCAAAGGTGCCTTGTTTACATGGTAAAGTTAGATACTGTCGAACAAATTTCTTCGATAATATAATTTTTCGCCAGCAGATATTTTGGTAAAAATGTATTGAAGTGGGATGTAGGGGGGGTTGTTGAGTGTGTGGGGATTTTTGGATGGGGTGGCCGATGTTGGGTGGGAGGTTGATATTTTGCATACCCCCCCCCCCCTCCACCAAATGCTGTGTAACGACTTAAATGAAAGCCATGGAACGTTTCCCAAAGACACAAGACTTGATTTGTAAAAAAACAGCATCTTGCTAAACCGTAAATTCTGGGAACGGTGTATACTCCAAAAAACTGCTCTTTTCATCATGCGCTATTCATTATCGGAAGACGGGTTTTTTACACAGTTCAGAGACTAACGTGGGTTCCGGAAATCTTGAAATGCCGAGATTTATCCATTCTAAACGAGTTACGTTTGAATACTGATAGGCATCCTCGAAATTACGTCTGGTTAAAATAAAAACGTAGAAACTTTATTACTCTAATCAATTTAACTACTGATTTCTATGTTTTTGCAAGCCATATGATTTTATTATCTAGTTGAATAATTTGATTCGGAATTCAACTACTTCATCTAAAAATCTTTCTTGAAAATCTAGAATAGCGTTATACACCACAATTCTGCAATAGTTGATGCATCTTCCTTTTTTTATGTAAGATAAATGATATAAAGATTCAGATGAATGATTCGTTATTGAACACCTATCTAGCTGGTTTTAGGGTTTCGTGAATGCTTAGCGTGATATCATTTAATTTTGATGCTGTTATCCATATAACTCGTAGTATATCAAATAAAAGTACTAAGCATGTTAATAGTTTTGATTGTATTTCATGAGAATTTTTCAATTTAAAATCTGTAATTTGACAAATGCTGTGTCAATGTCAAATTTGACAGACCGGCAAAACAATTCACCACGATGAAAAATAGATTGTTCTTTCTTTTCGAAGCAGATTTACCAAACGAACGACATCAACGTTGCTTCCTCGTTAAAATTTGAGCAAGAAACTTTTTCTGGCCAACTATAACTTTTCGTGATAATGGCTCCTTCGCGAAAAAACAAAGTTGTGAAGGAAGAAGTGCAGGTGTCGCTGGGACCGCAGGTTCGAGATGGCGAAGTCGTCTTCGGTGTTGCCCACATCTACGCTAGCTTCAATGATACATTCGTGCATGTCACGGATCTTTCCGGGAAGGAAACCATCTCACGGGTGACGGGTGGCATGAAAGTAAAGGCCGATCGCGACGAGGCTTCACCGTACGCTGCAATGTTAGCGGCACAGGATGTTGCTGAGAAGTGCAAGTCGCTAGGAATCACTGCGCTTCACATCAAGCTGCGCGCTACTGGAGGTAACCGCACAAAAACGCCGGGCCCTGGAGCACAATCCGCACTTCGTGCGTTGGCCCGCTCATCAATGAAGATTGGTCGCATTGAAGATGTAACGCCGATTCCATCAGATTCTACCCGCCGCAAAGGAGGTCGTCGTGGGCGTCGCTTGTAAGCGGACAAAATGGCACGATCCACCGTTTACTTTATCAACAATATTGTATCGGATTTCGTTTCGTTCAAAATGAAGCAGAAATAAACCCTAAACAGAAGGTTGGAGTTCAGAATACCAAAGAACCTATAGAGGGGTTGTTTCTAAATTGAGAAATTGATATATCTTGATTTTAACGTAATCTAAATTTATTTTAAAAAATAATCGATTAGAACAGAATTACTACTATTGTTTCCTTCGCAAGTGTATTTTCCTATGAATATGATATATTTTTAAATATGCCTTCTATCTTGTTCTTAAGGTTGTTCCGACTCCTGACTGTTATCGAGGCTGCTATTGATTTGCGACGATGTATCCAACAGATCATCTTCTTCTTCCTGTCCATCCATATCGTAGATTCGGACGTTTTTTAATGATTCAGACAAAATGGCAATTAAATTGCGTTTACCAGAAACAGCAATTTTGTAACCATCTCCACTTTCCAATAGCTTTAGCGAACTTTCATCGATGAGTGTATAAGCATTGAAGACATGACAACCAGCAGCATCCTCAGTGAGGGTTTGCATGTACTCACAGGGCTCAATTGTGGTCAGAAATTCTCTTACAGGAGTAAGGTTCAACTGCAGAAAATAACAACATGCCATCGTCGACCCGTCAACGTTTTGTGTCTGAGCATGTAGCAATAACGAAAGTGTATTTTCGTTGTAAAATTCTGCATGCCGAAAACCAAGTACACCAATCGCATCGAAGCGCTGATCAAAGCATGGTCTCTCTTCGAAACGGAGACGCACTGCTTTGAATCGTGCTTCGGGGATACATTCAACCAGCAATAGGCTGAATTGCGATTGGATAATTGCTATTAGTGTTATTTTGTCTTTTGGATGACTGGTGAAAGAAAATGATCTAATGTTCGAGCCAGTAGCATCCGGTGGGGTTTGAATGCTGAGTGAATTCTTTTGTCTAAAATCAACTCCAATTACAGCTCCGGGCTGATCAAATATTTGATCTATGCTTTTCTTCAGCAACTTTTGCTGTTGGAGTAAAGAGAGGTGTTCATGATGAGGAAATATTGCCCCACTTTTCTGCAAACAATCGTTTTGTTCTAACAATTGTTTCCAGGTATTTTCATCTTCTTTTGATACTGGTTCTACCAACGGTTTATCCTCGAGATATTGGCCTACGCGTTCAAGGTTGAATTTTCGTCGCGATTCTATCGAACCGCGGCCTTCGTCGTTGGCATTGCTTCGTGAACTAGAATCGAAATTGCTCAAAAATTCCGCCAGATAGTGGATTTCTTGCTGCGTGATAGTGGGGTTGTTATCTTGGAGTGGTTCTTCCATCAGTCGCACAATCGCGGCATATAACCATCGGAAAAAGATGTTAAAATCGCGTTTCGATATGTCAATGGCTTGTTGCAGCTCAAAGGCTTTGATTTGCAGTGCACCGCAATTTTGTAAAACCTCAGTGGTTGTATCTCGCATCAGCGTACCATAATAGAACCGATTGCGTACCATGCCATCGAGTGCGTTTAAATGGTAGAAAACTGCTTGAATTGCTGCAAACAGTGGTTTGACGACAAGCTTCTGGATGGTGATGTAACTTAGTTCAATACTGTAACCCAGCTTACGAAGTCCTTTTTCAGTCAGATCACGTAGTAGCAACTGTTCGAGTGCAGGCGAAGCCATGCCGAACAGTAGCAACTCCAGAAAGTCGGCAGATATAGAACCGTCCGGTTGTTCTTTGGCGAAATGCGTGAGCTTGTTATCCATCTCTAGAAGAACGGTTTCCCAAGCTTCAATTATGCAATCAATCGTATCGTTCATATACATCATCGCACTGAGTATTTGTGCGTGCTTAAGAGCCAAATTGAGAATCGAAGTAGAATACTTGTGCAACACATCATTTTCTAGCACAACAATATTGAGCGAATCAGAGTGCTGTAGGCCCACAATCAGCTGCTTAAAATCGAGGCTCATTTTCAATTCTTTGATGTATGGCATCGTGGAAGAAGTTAGCCCTAGCAAACTGAATAAATTAGTACTGCCACATGGCAGCATTCCGAAGGCAGATAAATAAACCACACCAGATGTCGTTCCAATGAGTAGAATACTCAGTATGTGTTTTGAGCAGAAACTGCTTCGGTTGTAAGTAGTAGGCTTGGCTGCAGACGATAGTGAACTAAGAACCGGCAGTTCTGGTAGATATTTAACATGACTCGTCTATAATAAACAAAATGAAATGTTTAGAATGCAGTAATGCAACTAAATGACAGCTTTACACTTACCACAGAGTTGTAACTAACATCTTCTGTAGAAATTTCGTCTGTGTTCTCTGTCCAACTTAAGCAAGTTATATCTGATTTAACTGAGAATTTGTGCACTTCTTCCTTTGATTCTATATCAATAAGCAGTATTGTTCCATTGCTATAACCTGAAATAGCAAAATTAATGAATTTAAGTTCCTGAATTCTTCAATTCAATTTTAACGGTTACCGATCGAGATTAATTTTTCCCAGGGACGCCATGCAATTCCACGAATTTTTAGTCCTTCTTCAGGCGGTGCCAATTGCCACACCTTTTGCCATTTCAACCGTTGTAATATAACTTCGCCTTTCTCTGTTCCAATCGCTAACAGATCCATCTCCTCACTCCATTTAAAAATATCAACTTTACTGCCAATATTTTTGTTACTAGTTTGCTTCATTAGATTACGATTCTCGCCGTACTGGCCTGCCATAATGGTTTATCAATGCACTATTTATAACTAAGTTGTGATAAAATTGTATATTAAAGGTTCAAAAATGTTTGTTTATGTAAATATTATCTGTAAACGCCCAAGAATAGCAAATCTGTTCAATATTATAAGCACAACCGGTATATTTGACATTTGTTTGTTTGGTGCTGGACATAAACATTCTGCATGATATTACACAAATTTTGGTATTACACAAAAGCTTGTTGGTACTAAAATGAATCGTTTTTTTTCAAAGATACATTATTTTTTTACAATAACATTTTTTTGAATTAAATTGACTACATGATAAAAAGAGCTTCAACTTCGAAGTTCATTTTGATCGAATTTTGAAAATTGATTTAGTTTGCTTTTACCGAGTGGTTTGACTAAATCTGATATTTTTGATACAATATGTACTTTATTTTAGTTGCCGTAAAAGTTAGTTAGTTTAATTTACTGATGATTTCTATGTAAACTACGAATAGGATTTAGTATTATTTCCAGGGCACAGTTCGAAATAGTTTCGAATGAAAAAAGTGAGTGAAAGGTGTCTCATTGTTGAAGAAATCCCGCCAATGTCAAATAGGGGACTTGAAAACGTCAGTAACGTCAAAAGAGTAGCGAGCAGACGACAGGGATTTGCACGGAAATCCAGATTTTACTGTCGGGATTTTTTCATCAACTTCAGGATGCAGGTAATTGTCTCATTGATTAAATCACATAGTTTATCCATGCAGCCGCGCGATCCACGTGCAAATGGTGCGATCTGTGCTTTTACTGGTGCTTCTACGTGAGCCATAATGTGAGGTGAAAAACAAATCTCAGCTCACATTGCTACTTCTGTCTGGTGATATGTGCGCGTACTTTTCTTAAACGTGTGAAATTGAACGGTCAAGCTTATTCGTGCCGCATTTCGTCGGGTAGTGTAAATCTGTCGTGTCGTCGTTTTGTTGAATCCTAATATATTGTTATCGATCGATGTTTATTGCTACGGGGGAAGGAAGGCCTGAGGCACCGTCAATTCACCAATGATTAAATATTTTCCTTTTTCTAAGAGATATTTTGCAATATTCTTACGTTTCCGCTGTATATTGGGTATTCTTACCATAGTATGCAAATTATTTAATTCAATTCTGCAGTCATTAGCTAGGAAAATAAAAATATCCAGTTAGATAGGTTACCCAAGAAACCATGCCGTTTCATCGAAGTTGCCGCAGTTCTTTTTATTCTCAAAACGGTGGGTTGTTACGCCGCACGCGCGAGTCTTCTCCCAGATTGGCTCGCGAATCGCAGTCGCAATGAGTAGGCTGCGGAATAGCAAGTATCAGTGTAAAAACTGCTGCAAAGTAAAAGGCAAAGATCGTCTAATGCTATTATAGAAAAAAAATCAAGACCGTACAGAGTTAGAATTATGGTTTAAAATCCGTGTTTCGATCAAGCATGAACTGAGGATATAATCATACATTGGAAATATGCTCGACGTTATAGTGGTGATGAAAAAAGTTGAAATTATGAAATATGAGAAAAAGAAACTATTTGCATCATCGTGTACTTATACATTTTTTGTTCCAATCAATAGTCATAAATTATACGCTTGCTCTATTGGCAATTTGTTTTCAATCAAACTATGCCTAGCACGTTCTTATTTTATTTGACCTGCTAACTTTAAAATACCTCTGACTCACCACATGGAACATATAAAAAACAAAATTGCGTAAATTTACGTATGCGTATCGTTTTACCTGTTTGCGGTATTTATGAAAATTAGTGTTATTATTTTTCCACATTGGGTGACATTTTGTTACGCTTTCGTTGGTCTGTGAGCGCAGAACTCATTTCCTCCTTGAAATGTGCAAATATATATAAATATATCCATTTTCCCTACCCGTCTATACGCGCGTGCCATCTTCTGGTGTTCTCAGAGTCCAAGGACACAGTCCCCCCACCAGGCGTTGAGCGATTGGGCTGCTGATGTTATGCATTCTCTCTTCCCTGCTGTCACTTTTGCTGCTCTTTCCAATCTCACGTGGATTCTCTTTCTCTGTTACTCTGTAATGTTCACTCGTTTTTGCTAATTATTTAACATCTTTTACGTCCGTTGTTTTAAGCTTTCCTACTCTACAAAATACATAGGTCAATGTATAGAGATACGAACGAATGAAAATGAGGATTTTGTCCTTTAGCATGGTTTAATTATATCAGGGGATATCAAACTGCCAGTTGTTTCGATTGCTGTGTGTTTCCTCTGTATCTATTTCCTCTCTTTTACTTGTATGCTCATATTCTCTCATTAGTTTATTTCTCGTTTTGCCGCTAATTCTCTCTTTGGATATTAAATAATGCTGAATCTTTTACCCTAGTCCAAAAGCACGCGATTTGAGTTTGTCATTTGAGAGATAGGGTAGTGCTTCTCCACGAAGGAATGCGTTGTATGCACCGCGTGTGTTTACATGCATCGGCGGCAAGGAAAGATAACGATTTGCTCTCTTTCTCTGCATTCATGGGCTGTCAATGCTCAAATCACCCTAGGCTATGCTCACGTACTACGTAATGGTAAAGATTTTTTAGCTCTCAGTTGCTAACTCGCGTCGCACCTAGAACCAGCTGCAACATCAGCAGACGAACCGTCGTCGTCGTCCTCCCGGGTAGGTGGATGTAGTTTGCAAACTTACCAACGGCCACGCCGTGTGGAGTTTTTGTTAATGGGGCGACGGTTTAGCCACAGACCGCGTGTTCGGCTTGTGTCGGAGACACCGTAGTTCTAACATTTGCATCAGTGGCATTAATTTCAAGATGCTCTTTTCTAAACAGCGTTGATTACGTTAAAACACATCTTGACAAACGTATACTGAAATAATTTGTATAATGAAAAAAGTGAGAACTTTGCACCATTCATTGTACATCTATCGATTGTTGTACATATGACAAAAACAAATTAACTACCTACAACTTTTGTTATTGTAAATTAATACGTTTTCTGCTCTAATTATATGTTATTCTGTTTCGCTGCTACACGTTACTGTTGTCTTCTGGTTAACTTTGGTGAATGTGTTAATGTTGAGAGAAATGCATGCTGCAATTTAGAATCCCAATTATGATACTCTGCGAAACAAGAAACAAAACTTCTAATGGCATCTATGAAACGTGTTGGGTGTGTGATTTTCTTAGCACGCAGTGTAATTCAGTATTCATGTTTTTTTATTTCATAATATTTTATGCTACTACTTTGAGAGACTCGGAAATGTGTAAGCGCAGCTATTGGTGTATTGTCCAATAGCGCACGATCCAACGAGGGTGTTATGCAATTTTTCCTGAAGGTTGCGGGGCATGCGACGCCATTCATTTCTCGGTCGCCTGAGAAGTTCATAGTGTTGGTGTTCTTTCTACATGGGTATGCGGTGGTCATTAATCCTTGCTCTATGGTTAGTTAGTTAAGTTTCTTATAGATACTAGTTAAATTTCATTCATTTCATAGCTCTTGTCCTATTACTCTTGAAGAAATGTTTTTTTGTAGAATCATTGGTAATATAATTAAAGTACAAATTTGATATGTGATTATATGCTGGATGCATAATTTGAATTTATAGTATGGGGCCGGTATTGGTCGATTTGCAAAGTTAAAGGCGTTTAGTTTTATGCCGTGACTAGTTTGCTCTCAATGCCATGACAGTAGCATATCAAACTAGGCTATGGAGGCGCATTGTCATTGCTGCTTAAAAGGCGCGAGCTATGCCTTTGCCATATAGCACTTGACATTTAAACAAATTAATGCAAGGATTCGACAGTCGATTATTGTCATCTTCTACGCAATTATTACTGGAAGCAACCAACCTTTTATAGTGCGTTTAACTTGGTTATAAAACAATCATGTTGCATTGTTCCATTGGTACATATGGTTTTAAAAGCTGCTGCTTGGGGTAAGTGATGAATTGGTTACAAATAACGTAACGTTCTAATTTTACTGAGGATGTTTTTGCTACATGGGGACTATATTACACATGAAACCTGTGACGCTCATTATCGGGCATTAAGACTATCTATGTAAGATACACGAACATGGGAGTGGTTTTTTTAGTGTATTCTGGGATGCGTTTTACCATTTTCACTATCTTCTATAAGCCTACTATTGATTTATCTAAAATGTTGCGTAACTAGTTTTTAACGTATAGAATATTATAAGCCTATATGTACGGTTCGATATTAGTCTTAAGTTCCTCACCGTTATCTTAATTTTCTTTTTTTTTTTCACGTCTACAGGTTTTAGGATAACTGCGTGAACAACAGCAAAACTCAGAGCCTAACAATCATTGTAATTAGGATACATTGGTATAATCCTCTGGGCTAACATACGATTCTTGAGAATAGGCTGTAGATGTAACGAAGTAGGCTATGTTATAGCTATAGTATCCGAGAGATCATATTACACAGAATCGTTTGCTCTAAAAGAATGACAACCAGCTGGACTGAGATTTGATTTTACCAAAGAAATAGAATCGTCTAAAATAACATCATTTTAGCAGCAGCACCAACGTACGCATATCCTGCATAAAAATACAAAGAAAAAACTGGATACTCAATAGCAATTGGCACGTATCTGTAACGCATTCATCATTTTATGTAAGGAGTAATCTGCACGGCAAATGCTCTCAGTTGAAAATTTGTATTATTTTTGTGTCAACAAGTAAGTTTCCGGATCGATAATCGAATCTAATCATTCCGGCAACAAACGATTATTTGAAGCGTACGAACAGAGATCTGCTTCAGTTTTCACTGATAAAATCTATTCCGGAACTCGCGCATCGTTAGCAGATTTTGGTGGTGGTTGCATAAAAACTGTGGGAGGTTTGGTGAAGCAATGACGTTAGCTGAAATGTACTCTTTTCCGACTAGTAAATCCGGAGGAAGTGCGAACGGTAGTGGTGGATCACTAGTTTCGTCAACGACTTCATCCTCTGGGGGATCATCGGTGGCATCAACATCGTCAGTCGTCGGGGAGGCTGCAGTTACTTCCGTCTCGTCTTCAGTGGTGTCTACGATCCAATCAATGGTTGTTACTGCAGCTGCTGTACTGCCGGATCAGTTGGCTGGATCTGGAACTACAAACTGTGTCACAGCGTCATCTGTGGCTACTACGACAACCTCGATCTCTTCCGTTGCTACGGGGTTGCAACAATCTCCATCAAGTACCGCCGCATCTTTGTCTCCGCAGTGCGATCAGATCGGGTCGAAGATAGCCGGCGTTTCGTTGACTAACACTAGCAGTGTTAGTAATAACGGTAGCAGTACCGGCAACGGCATGTTTCCCGAAGTTTTCAAATTGGACGATATGTTGGAGTTGGAGAATGTTGGCAACGGAACTCTTAGTGAAAATGGGAGCACCAGTGGGGGCTATCAGCTTGATAACGCTTCCCTCTCTGATTTGATGGAACAGGACTGTACACTATGCCAGTAAGTATGCCGATTGGATCAAGTGCAAGGATTTTGGACCTACATTATTTGTTGTATTTGTGTAGTCTGTAAAATTTATTTAAAAAAAACACTATAATGTACAGTTTACACTATATATTCATGGTCTATATTTACACTTTCAGAAACAAATTTACGTCACCCCGTGTATTGTCCTGTTTGCATGTTTTCTGTGAGGTCTGCCTGGATACACTCCTTGCAGATGGTTCAGGCGAAAAGATCCTTGAAGGTGGCAAAGGAAGTTCTCTCCATTCAATTGCCTGCCCAATATGTAAACAATCGACTTCAGTCGGTCCGAAGGGTGCAGCTGGATTGCATCAAGATTACATCCTTAGTAACGTACTGGATTTATCTTCGATCGAGCCGGCACTGTTGGCTTGTACTTCGTGCAAAAGCAAGGAGATGGCAATATCTCGCTGTAATGATTGTGCCAATTTTTTGTGCGCAAGCTGCGAGTACGCGCACCAGCATATGCGCTGTTTTGAGGACCATAAAGTAGTTCAGCTGGAAGATTTGCGCAAGTCCGCGGAAAAGGTGGCGATCCACAAGCCACTTTACTGCACTGTACATTCGATGGAAAATCTTAAGTACTACTGCTTTAATTGTCAGACACCGGTTTGTAATGAGTGTCTTATCGGTGAGCATAAAGGAAATGATCATAATTATCATATCATAAGCGAGGCCGAGAAACCTATGCGTCTCGAAGTAGAGGCCCTGGTAAGAGAGACAAAATCAAAGATCGAATATTACAATCAGGCAACAAGTAAACTGGAGTTATCACTACATGATTTGCAAAGCCAATATGAAACGGCACGTGATCTAATCAATGAGTCATTCCAGAGCTTTAAAGCGGTACTTGAGCAATGTCGTGAAAATGCATTAAAAAAGTTAGAGAAAATGCATTCCGAGCGTGAACTAAAGATCATGGACTTGTATGATGTTGTCGAGAAAATGGTCGACAAAATTGAAGTCTCCACGAAATACGCTCGGAAAGTTTTGGATCAAGGGAATGGACCAGAGTTATTAAGTTTGAAGAACATGATATGCACTCAATTGAACCAGGTACTGGGTACAGCTCCGAAGATAGATGTAAACTTTTCGCTTGAGTTCCAGAGTAATTACGAAAAGTTTGAGCAACTGGTACCAGATCTGTTTGGCAAGTTTCGTACAGAGTCATCGTTATCGGGAAATACTAACGAAACTACACCTCCCCCAACGCTACCCGGAGTACCAATAATGGTGACGGATGGACACCTCCCGTCGGTGAATGGAAACTGTGGTCTAACACAAGGCCCACTTACTGCTTCGGTGACGGCAAGCAGTCCGATTTCGCTACCAACTTCCATGCAATCCTCATTTGATGGTGATATTTCGTCGCTCGGAACAGGATATATGTTGCCGAACGTTCTCACTCCCGAACCTCCAACTGCAGCAGCATCGATTTCCGGCTCATCTAATGCACTGAGTGCAGGTACATCCTCGACTGGCGTCGTAGTAAACACTGGCCCTACAAGTATGGCTGGACTATCAAGTATTGCCGAGTACAATCTTCATCGGCTGGCAAATCTTGCTGGCGAAGCCACGTCAACCGATATTACCGATTCAATTGTTCCCGTCGTAAACAACAATTCGGCACCGGTGGCAACCGGCGGGGCAACACCTAACTTTACACTAGCTGATTTAATATCTGGGAATCAGCACGCCATTCAGGCACTTGCTAAGTACTCGATGGGTGGCCAGGATATGACCAACGGTGCGATGCTGACGCCCCACTCAAGCTTGGATAACGTGCCAATGATGAACGATTTCCCGGGTGTACTGCCGGGCTCGACGTCTCCTGTCCTGCCTGTTCCACCGAACATGCCGAACATGGATGGACCAGGAATGAATGGGACTGGTGGTGACATGGCTATGAGCCGCTTCCAACCATCGATGTGCGTGAATGGACGTACGAAGGCCACACCGATGCAGATCCGATGCAAATTTGGATCTCTTGGTCAAACAAAGGGACAGTTCAATTCACCTCACGGTTTTTGTCTGGGCGTTGACGAGGAAATCGTGGTGGCCGATACGAACAATCATCGCATTGAGATATTCGAAAAAAATGGAACGTTCAAGTTTTCGTTCGGCGTACCGGGCAAGGAGGAGGGTCAGCTTTTCTACCCGCGAAAAGTAGCAGTCATGCGCACTAGCGCCAAGTTTGTAGTGTGCGATCGTGGTAATGAACGTTCGCGTATGCAAATTTTTTCCAAGAACGGACATTTCATAAAGAAAATAGCCATCAGGTATGAGTTGATCTTGCGTCATTCATTGACAATCCATGTTTTGCTTCTTTGGTACAATTTTCTATTCGTTTTAGATACATCGACATTGTAGCGGGATTAGCGGTTACTAATAAGGGTTTAATTGTTGCTGTGGATAGCGTTTCCCCGACTGTTTTCATCATATGCGAGGATGGTAATCTTATTCATTGGTTCGATTGTAGCGATTTCATGCGTGAGCCATCCGACATTGCGATTAATGGTATGTTAGCTTTATTTGTTCCACAAACCGTACAACTAGTCATAGCTATCTAACACTACTATTTCTTTTAACTTAGGAACTGATTTTTTCGTGTGTGACTTCAAGGGACATTGTGTCGCGGTATTCTCCGAAGAAGGTACATTCAAGTATCGTATCGGCAGCGAGAAAATAACCTGTTTCCCAAACGGTATTGATATATCGGATGCCGGAGATGTGTTGATCGGAGATTCGCACGGTAATCGATTTCACGTTGCATGTTACTCAAAAGATGGGCAACTTCAGTCGGAGTTTGAGTGTCCCTATGTAAAGGTAAGAACTTTGAGATTATATGTAGAAACATTAGTTATATCCATTAAGCTCAAAGCTTTGCTTTAGCATTTTAATTTTTTATCCATAGTGATATGTTAATATATGTATATATGTATTTAAGAAAATCATAAAGACATGTGGTTTTGCTATTATTAAACCCTAAAAATTATATTAAATTTACAGAATTCAGATTTTCTAAGCATATTTTAAATTTAACTGTCTAGAAGCGTATGCACTAGTCTAATGTTCTTTTCAATTGTAAACTTAATCAATTACAGGTATCGCGCTGTTGTGGACTTAAAATTACTTCCGAGGGATATGTGGTAACTTTAGCCAAAAATAATCATCACGTGCTTGTCCTGAATACTCTCTACATTCAGTGATCAACAGCGGGTGCAAGAATACTGAAGCCTAATTACTAAATAATTTTACATTTAAAGGCTCCCTATGCACAGTAAAGCTTACCTCGTGCGTGAGTATTATATCCTACTTATGATCGCTTTATGATACTCATCATAAAGGTGTACGGGGAATATATCATCGGTGTTGCAGAATTGAAACGAAGTTTTCTACTGGAAGTAATATCTGATGTCTGCTAATGAACGAAGGCATAATGGGAAAATAGAAAGATAATCCTTGCAGAAGTCCTCGAATATGCTTCAAAACAATCACGTTGCGATACTGGGATTGATATTTAATGAGCATTCTTGGCGTTTATCATAATCTATTTCATGCATATAGTATAATTTTATTATTGATGATTAATGCGCTTTTCAAACTAAACAGCATTCATTAATAATTCAGAGATGCCGGATTTGTTTTTTATTCAAGATGTAATGATTTACATGATATTATTTAATAACATTTCATAATAATTATTATAACTATATGTTCATGTTCATTGTTCGTAATAATGTTCATCTGTTATTCATTTCTTCATAATAATTAATATTTATTATTCGAAGATGACAACAAACGTATACATGATCTCTAATTTTATTGTTTTTTTCTATGTTCCGAGACATTTGTTATACGAATGAATATGTGGTTTAATTACTTCGTTTTGTCTACGCAAGACAACCTGTGGGGTTTCCTAGATTTATATCATCCGCCTCAACATTAATATTTTGATAGTATAAAGCAAATTATAACGGACATGTGTGTGCATTGTAGCTCATCTATAAGTATACACTTTATATCATCTTATAACACAATTAATGTGTGTTATTCGCATGGGAAAACTGCGCATTTATGCGCAGAAATGTAAATCCTAAATCTTTGTTTCTTTATGATTCCGTAATATGGGAAAAATTGAAAACGTAGCAGCAGTGTAAATATTATAAACTTGGTACAGTGTTTTTCCTTAATAAATTACATCATGTGGTGTAAAAAATCTCTCAAAATCACTTTAGGAGACTGTTTTACATGTATTCGTGTAAAAACAAAGAAGCATAGCTGAAAAGTGAGCTATTCTCAATAGTTTACGAGAGAAAACCCATAGAGTATGGCAGATTCTTAATACTGTACAGAAGATATATTAGTATATATTTTTTATTAGACGATGAATAATGATAAATAATAATACGAAAAAAAATATACAAAGAACCTGCGAAAGATCAACAAAACGAAAGGAAAAAGTAAATGAAGGGTAAAACGAGCAAGTGATAGCGATAGATATTACGAAGATTGCCTGAATTATGAACGTACACGATATTGAGGTGAAATAGCAATAATTTTTTTTTCGTTGGACGCATTTATGGTCGATGATGATAAAAAATCATTCTTGCTCGAAAATGTGGTTAACATTTTATGAATTTTTAACCAAGAAATGAGGATTTATGAAGTGCTACGTTCCTCTAAATTTCTATAAGTCTTCATTAACAAAACTATTGTTCTGTGTTATTTATGAAGCTTAGTTCATGTTTCCGCTCCATATTTCCTTTACCGAATTTTAACAGTCATTTATAAGTTAATTTTTTTTATAATATACCCTTAGTTATAGCAGATGAGTTTTCTGTCTCCTTTCTGTATGATGCATAAAGACATATTGTGATTTTTGTAGCTCTGTTGTAATTATAATATTGCAGAATGATTATTCGCATTATAACCAGTCAATGTCTGTGTTAGCAGTTGATTGGGTATTAATACAGTCCACCAGTAAAGAATGTATTTTGTCTATTTGATAAATTTTCTTCCCACCAACAATTAAGAATCGGAAATCGAAATATCAAATTCTTTTCGGATTCTATAATACTTTTATATAATTTTGAAACCAGTATTTACTTTCATCTGTTTACTTTTGTGTGTGGTTGTGTTGATATCAAAACTCAATGCGTTAATTAGCTGGACATTTATACATTGCTTATTTCTTTTGTCAATACGTTTAAGTTTTAAAATGTTTCAATTCAAATTAATTATTTTAAGAATCAATCAGCGAATTTTTACCACGTAAAACTTTTGTTGAAGGAGAGTTATCGGGATTTAATTTAAGTGTTATCCTAACATGAAGAAATCAAAAAAATGTGCACTGGTTGAAGATTATACGTGCTATTACTCTAGAGATTGTTCAAATTACATCAATCATCATTTTTTTGGCGTCTTTTACTTGTAACTGAAATGCTAAAATTTATTAGCAATAGAGCTCTTGTTTATATACATATTCTCATTGAATCTCGTCCAAATATTTCTGCTTCATTGTGCATTTGTATTCGTGTTTTTTTATGGTTTACTTTGATTTGTATCTTTACCTTAACGTTCGGATTATTGAATCTCCAAAACAAAATGCTAATATTATTGCTGTTGTTACCGTGTTCATTGTATTCTTTTGAGTTGTCTATTGTCTCATTCCAACCATTTAATTTATTTTACAAAGCAATTTATCAATGTCATATGGTTTAGCCGATCATACCATGACGACGCTAGAAGTGGTATGATTTTAAGCGATTTGATGTTGGCAAATTGTTTAAAATCAAAATGTCTCTACTCATTGGTTGAGGCACAGTAGGTTTTGTGTTCTCCCAAAAAATAGAGTACCAAGCAATTGCGTATTTCGTAATATCAATGGAACTTATGTTTATTTATTGTTGAACGATGTTTTCATATAAACTTAGCTTATTTCCGACTAGAATCAATTTCCATTATAAATGATACAAATGAGTTATTTTGACTATTAAACTCATTTAAAAAAATCAGAAAATGAACAAGTCGCACTCCTAGCAGTTATTTATCAATTTATGAGTTCATTTATAAATCAATTGAGATTCGAACAATAAAACAAAAACAACTGAGCCACATCAATAAATCCGTTGCAGAATAATGTAATGTTATAGTATGACATGAGAGAGTTCCCAAGCGTGAGCCTCCTTAATATCTCATTTGTCGTTTGAACATTATGCAAATCGATGTGAATGTTTTTTTAATAGTCAGAAAGACCTGATATGAAATGCTTCACTAACATGTGAGCATTTGCTGTGTAAGCGAGTGAATAATATAAATAAGCGGTTCTTAATTGATTGTCCAAAAGACAAATAATTGGTTAAAATTAAACTAAAAACCTGCAACTTTGCCGCTCGTTATAGTTAGCCAAGAATAAATTTGATGGCTTTCATTACAACAATAAGAAAACTATTTTTGAAAAATGCATAGATATTACATCTATGAAAAAGCAAGTGTGACAAAGAGTTCCGCATGCAATGTGCAACAAACCCATTTTTCATAAGCTAATGAAATTAATCCAAAGCGAAATATTTTATATTGAAACAAAATATTTTTTGCCTTACATATTTTACATTTATACATCTATTAATAGTAATATTGCAACGACATTAGAGAGCACGGAATGCGATTTACCGAATTTTTCTCCTTTGAAGCATGTCGTATCGTGTGGAAGAAATCAATTGAAAATTGACCTAATAATAACATACAGTTTAATTATTGAGTGGGAGTAAGATATATTCCTAATTCGGCTGATCATACTTGCAGTCGTTAAAAGCATGTTGAAATGTATTACTGAGACGAATTTTTTTGCAAATATCTAAAAGTATCTCCTGCATATTTTCAAAATAGAATCCAAAGATTCCACAAAACGAGTTTTAACGAAAATTTACAAGATTACTGTTCATGAAATTACAAAGTGTAATGATGAAAAAAAGATACAATATTAAGAAGAACAATAATGGCAACGTTCGCATCCCATGAATATTTGATGAAAAACATTTGATGTTCCTTTTAAATTTAGTAATTTGGGAAAAAAAATTGTGATTTTTTTTCCCAAAAACGATTCATCGTCTTACAATTTGAACATCTCGTTTGATGCATGGAATATTGAAATTATCCAGGAAATTCATGTAGAAAATGCTTTCATTTTTAATGCTTAGTTGAGTTTTACACATCACAATTTTTTGTGTTGTTTTGTGTTTGCTCTGTAGCACTAACGCAGTTCCTTAGCAAGTTTTTGCAGTATAGTCTTATGTTAAAAGTAGAAATTAGGGCACAATTAAAAGCTATATAAAATGAGCGTAATTAACAATTTAATTCGCTTTTCTACTATTATAAATTTAATTAGGGATATTTCAGGGTTTATTTACCCTCAAATAGTTAGTTTGATAGTTAGTTTGATAGTTAGTTTGATTTCTTGAAAACTAGGTATTATTACTTTAGATTTTTTCATTATGAACATTATTTTTAATTAACAAAATTTTGAATGATAAATTTTATTTTAATGATGTTCTTGTGAAAACAGTTAAGAATTTGAAGTCATGGCAATTCATAAGTTTAGTATATAGTTTATGATCATTTTAAGCGCAAAAATATATTTTTTTTATCAACTCAATGGCTGAGTAAGCATTGGTAACATGGAACCGGTACATAACTGTTTTCCCATAACGCATCCTCTAAATGAGTGTAGGCAAACTAGGCCAAATTCCTAAATCATTGTCATAAAATATATTTTTCTACCACCCTGAATATCCGTGCAAAATGCTGAAATATTCTAAAATCAAAACACATTTTTCTCCCTTTACTCAAAAACCGTAAGCATTGTCGTAAATAATTATTTTTATTCTCTTCCTTCAGCAAACGCTTACGCGAAGGAGAAGACATAGAAAACAAACACTCTTTTGTTAATCATTAGCAGGTGTCGGTCGATTCTGATTTTTGAAGGCATAACTGTGGAAACCGAGATTTGTATATCGGTTCGTTGTTCTGCACCGTTTCTACGTAACCAGTGTCTTGCTTCTCGATTTCCCATGTTATCTACGGAAATTGCGAAACTTTCTATTTTATTTTATTTATGCAATGCAAATAAATAGCTTGCATTTTTATGCTATTTATTTGCAATATATAGCATAATGGCAGACAAGAAAAAAAAATCAAAATTTTACACAATGAGCTTCTCGAAAGTTATTTGGAAAGCAACCGTATTCTGAAAGCAATGTTATACACTAAATAGAGACTTCAAACCTTTTCATGTATGACGTTAGGTTATGTCTCATTCGCCAAGAAAAAAAAGTGAAACTAATTAATTAGAAACAATACAAACAAATCATGCAAGCTGAGTGATGTCCATTTTTTATTGAAATTTTATATTGGATTTTAAAACAATTCTCGGAACATATTCGGTATATATGAAAAAAACGAGTAATTAAGAAAAAGATAGAAAAAAGTGAAATCTTTTTCTTTTTTGAAGTAAATATTTCATTATTTGTCTATTATTTCAAATTGATTCAACTCATATATGTACAATTAAAAAAATCTACATGTACGAGAGAACAGGCTTAATTACATATCAGCATGGCAAACTCCATTGTGTAAGGTCAATTTTAAATGAAAAAGAACACGTAAAACGAGAAACTGGTAATCTTAAACGAAAAAGTACTCTAAATATTTTATTTCATTTATTTTGGTTGGGTACAGCGATATAATTTATTCTCTTCATTTATTAGATTGCATTTACAATATTATTTAGTTACAAAAAGTAAACTTGCTCAGAAAAACGCCCGTAGTTTTGCGATAGGATTTAGTGAATAATAAGAGATAATAAAATATACACATTAAACTGCCAATCGGTGGAAGAAAAGGGCGTACATCATGTAATATGAAATATTATGGCGTTTTAAAAAAAATCCACAGAGACTAATTTAACCTGATAGTTAGTAATAATAATCATGCAACATAGTGCCATCTGTAGTCAAAAACAACATATTTTAATTATTGCATTAAAATTCCTTTTGGAATTTTTTTCATTTTTGCCCTGCGATTTGTGTTTTGATAAAAACTACTGGGAAACAAAACATCAAAGCACAAGGGCTATATTTAAACGCAGAAAAGTAAAAATGTACACAAGCATGCAAAACACTACACGTCCGTAAAAAAAAACCGAAGAAAAATTGTCACAAAATATTCGTTTTGAATTGTTTTATTACACATATTATGTTGCAAGAACGCATTGAAGAATGCAATAAAAAAAGGTTAATTGATGGATGTAGAGGCATGTTTCTTGTTTTGTCGCAGTAGAGGTTAAGCTTTTTTACGTATTTACAAATATACTTAGTATGAATAGATCACGAATGGTAGAAAACAAATAAGGAAAAAATCTCATATAAGAATGGATATATTTACAAAATATAATATTTCCACTTGAATGAAAACCGGTTAATTAAACATTCAGGGAGCATTCTTTTGATCGAAATTGAAGCAGTTAAATTACATTTTGTTCAATTTTATGTAGAATTTTGAGTTAACGCTGGTAATGATATTTTTTAATTAGTTGGTTTAAGGCGTTTTTTTTCTTTCCCGAATAATTATCACGAGCGTTCCAAGATTATCAATAATTAATGTACAGCGTAGTATGGTTTGGACTACACAAAATTATTCGTTTGAATCATTGTAGACAGGAGAGCATATGTTAAAATTGATTTTTGTTACGTTCTTTCAAACATCAGCGTTCTGATAATGAATGAAATATTGCGCGTTTTGATGCACTTCCGCACATAGTTATACAATGTGTGTAATAAAAGTAATAAAAGTTGGCTAGCAAGTGAAAAAGTCATGTTACATAGTCAAGTTCGTTCTAATTTATCAGATATTATTTGGATTATCCTAATATATGCTGAAAACCGTTTCTACAATAGATTTCAAAATTGAAAGAAGAGATTTTCTCCAGAATGAAGAGAGAATAATTAAACAAAACAATCTAAATTAGCAGTTGATAGTTGTGGGTTTCAAATTATTTACCATTAGTCGCCAGGGTTCCATGTGTGAAGTTGGTATTAGATATTGGAATGCTTGTCATAGTTGCACGTGCCATGAAATAACTATCGCATGAACTCATACGTGTGTTTTTGTTTGGATAATTCGTTTGTCAAAAGCCATTTTGAAGAAGAATCTGTTCGGAACTTATTGAAATGTCTACAAACCCATACTAAATCGCATGCCCAAGTACAGTTTAAGATGTAAACTACAGTTCTAGCTTTAAACGTAAAATCCAGCGCGTCTGCGAGTTTGTAGAGTTTTCTATTTCGGAAGTTCAATACGGTGTGTAAGAACGAATGAATTAATTCGTTAGAACTTGCGTTACTTAAAATATATTCCTGCATTTCAGATAATATGGGTTGCATGCAATATACAAAATTGAACAATTTTAACGCATATGCAACGACTAGTTTACGAAGAACCACAAACAAGCCACACACGAGGTTAATAAATGAGTTTAACGGGGAATAAAAATAATGATGGAAATAAGGGCTGCACTTTCTTAAGCACCCAGCACACGATTGTAAATTGAAGGAGAATGACAGAGCTATTCGATTTTGAAACGATACAATCACAAATTAAATTTTATTACTGATCTTCTTCACATTTTCTGTAATAAACTATACCCTGAGAACTGCACCCCGAGTACAGTGGACTTATGTACAAAAGCAGAATGTAACACATTGGACTGTACGTAAAGAGCATCTGTATAAAATATTTATATGAAACCACATAGTAGTCAAATATTTAAATGAATTTTAGATTATCCAGATTATCATTCTATGTTTCCGCGAATCACAATATTAAATGGAACTTCTATTTCCTACAGGATCATGCAAATTGATCCAATTGAGCAAAACGGACACATAAACTAATAAAGAAAAATGGATTAAAGGAGCTACAGAAAAAAAGATAGTAAGAGATAATAAGAGAAAAAGAGAAAAAACAACAGACGCAGAGAAAAATAGAAAGCGAGGAAGAGGGAAAATGAAACAGAAAAAAAAACGATCTACATTAACTAAACCACACTTCGTAGCATATAGCGTTTTATTCAAGAAAAAAGCTATTTACATGCCTACTATACCGAGTTAATACGAATTTTATAATCTTTCTTAAATATACACGCAAAATGTTACGAAAGACAAAGAAGGGATCTAATGAAAAGAACAAAACTAACTTTTTTGTCCAGCTGAAACGACACATCGCACACAAGGTCAGACTTGAATGACGATTATGTAATGCATAGCGAGTCTGTTGAGTATTTTATCATCAATACAGGAGGGTTCGAAATGGCAGACGTGTTTTTGAATCATGACGAATATGAAGCGTTCGAACTTTAGAAGTATATTTTATTTACCCTGAGGCGAACAGCACCATGCCGTAATAGTGTAACATCTCTTGCCTAATAGTTTTCATATTTAGATTTACGAACAGCACTAATTGTAATGAATGTTTGGAAAAGATTAAAATTTCAAATCCCAAGCACAAATCGAATTAAGTGTTCGAACTTGGGTTGTCGATGAGCTGCGGTGTAAGGACAAAAGCAGGATTGAAATGATCAGCAAGAAGCAAGTAGAAACCGTTTTAATGTGCCATGTCATAAGTTCGAGTCAGGTTTTTCGTGTTTTTGTTTTATTATCCAAAAGTAAGCCCTCTTGGCTTATATTTTTAGCATCTATTTGCTATTAGGCTATTTGCCTTCATATTTTTGTTTGTAGTTGTCGAATTATTGATCTATTCCCTGTTTATTCCTTATTCCATCCATGCTTGTAATTCTAAAAGCAAAAGAGTGATAGAACAGAAATGAATACGAAATATCAAATGAAGCAGGTTAACGTTTTACGCATCATTTTTAGGTTGACATTCTAGGAAACATAATACCACGCAGTTGTTTTATGTTCAAATGGGGTTTAGAGTTTGGTTTATTTATAATTTCGTAGTGTGTATTGTTCGACATCATGTGGTATAGTTTAAGCATACAGATTTTGTTCATTTTTTTATATTTTACACGTAGTAATGAGAAATTATTAGATAGTGTTGAATTAACTGTAAAATTATAGAAAAAGTGACAAATCTGCTAAACGTGACAATGCGGAATAGAAAAGTTTAACTTTGAACGATATGGTTTTGTATTGTTTGTATTTTTTCTGTTTGTAACCGAGTCAGGATTGTTTTAGAACAGTAATTCATTACTATGATTTGACTATTGATGTAGTGCCTTTTGCACTTTTTAGTGGTAACGTTTTTTTCGCTTTTACACAAGGATTGTACATAAAATTTATATAGAAATATATTATATACATACAAATTATACAAGCAGAAATTTACAAAAGTGGAATGAATAAAGTTTTACAATTTTATTTACCTTTTCAAATTACTATTTCAATTGTGTGTTTTATTTCTTGTCTAGATTAGTTTGCTATATATCGTTACACATATTTTTGTTATGTTTTTATACAGACAGTTCTACATGGAAGTATTGTGCATTTTTTGTTGTTTCTATTCTGTTGCTCACATGTAAGCTTATCACAGTTAAGTAATCTCCATCTAATGGCTGCTTAAAATCTTAGCATAGTACTGATGAAAAGTAATTTTTTTATAGTAACAAAAATGCCTCACATTTGATGTCTTCCTAGTCCCTTGATGACCTTAGCCGGTAGAAAAAATTTTATTATTTAAAAAATGGTGAGAGTAAAAAACTAAGATTGCTAGAACGTTGTGCGTGCTCATCCGAAAATGTGTTGTATTTTTTAAGATTTGGTACGATTACAATCATGAAAAAATTTTGATCTACAAAATTGCCCTGGATTCATATGCGACAAAAAGAAGAGGTAGAAGTACGAATCAATCATGGTATTAAATTGAGTATAGTAAACTATGCTAGCGAATTCGAGGACAATATACAAGATATGGAATATGCTAAAACCATACATTTATGGCACGTACTTTACTAGCTTTCTGGATTTATACCATTTGATAATGTGCACCATGGAATATTTAAACCCCAATTGGTTCGTAAATAGCAGTGGGCATCAACACAGAGAATTAAATCGAACACTACTAAAATAAAACAATCATTGTTCGATAATATGTACGCGATTGTGAGCAAGGCAAGGCGCTAAGAAAGCAAGATTTAATTTTTCATTAAATTTTATTAAACTTTTTGGTATGGTATTGTGTACAAGCAGTTTTGAGCTAACAAGTATATCGAGCTGATTTCACATAGTCTGAAATAATTATTTACAATTAGCCGGAAGACGCAAAGCAGAGAATGAGAACCGACGAGTGTTGTCCTCCCTGTTTCGAAACAATCGCCATTTGTTATAGTGAATCAGTTAAGTCATGTTCGGGCAAACATATGCGGTTAGCAGGAAGGTAGAAAAGACAATATAATAAATAGATAAGCCAAAAGAGCGCTTGAAAGGTACGTAAGATTTGATTTCTTTCGTACAACGAAATATGTAGCGCCTCTCGGAGTGGAGAATGTCATGATCTTAACCTGATCAAAAAGTCCCCATGTCGAGAAAGCATCAGCAGAAAACAAACAAAGGGCAAACTAAATAGTAACGGAAGATGAAACTGGCGCTAAAGAAGAAAGCACATTGCACTGCTTTGTGCGGTTGGGAAGATACCAATATACAGCACGACCGTATTCTTGAAAAAAAAAATCTTTTACAATGCAGAATTAGTGAAACAGAAGTAGGTTCACATACTACTTTTAGTACTTACATAACCTAACCAAGATTCCTACATTCACTTCACGTCAAGAGTTGTTCTGCAAACTTCATATGGATACATAGTATTTTTACATATTTAGCTCGTACTTTAGCTGCGCAACAATGTAGCTACCACGCTGAACAAAACCATTGAAAAGAAGGAAAATTCAAGAAAATAAAATTATACATTATATACACTACTATGTATGAGAATATATTAACATATACATGCATATATGCATTTAGATATACTTATATTCTATAAAGGAAGGTAGAATACATGGAAACTAAATTTTTAACATAGTTTAATCCAAATATTTTAAATATTTAAAGTTATACCTCTTGTAGTTCTTTTCAGTGAGAAAAAAAAAACAAAACTGCTAGTGTGTATGGACTACGTTCACGTATAATCCGTCAATGTTGTTTTATGACGTTCCAGAACAATGGCAAGAATGCATGACAACATACTTCCAGAATGAGTGGTTTGACAAGAAACCTCAAGACACATAGTCATTGAACCCTCGGAAAAGAGTGTTAGGCAGTAAGGAATCCATCTCGTTTCAGAAAATGCATCTACTCGCGTGCACTCTCAATCTTAAGGAAAGCGTTTGCTGGTTTTGGTTGTTACAAAATATGTGTCCATGTTCGATAGAAATTTTTCCGACGATAGGAGGTCATTCTTATAAGAGTAACGGCTGCTGTGGCTTAGCAAATGTTCGGAGGAACCTGAGTGATAGGATAATTATAATGCTTTTTCCCATCAACCAGCATTGAATGCGTCTTATTTCTTTGCAATCCGAGTTTACGCTCTTTCGCCATAACCTTGTATTATGGTATGAATGCTACAATCCTTTGGTATGAGGGTAAATGTATTGAAACAATGTTCGGTGATGTAAGCTGTCGAATTTTAACCAAATATTTTAACAACAATTTCGGAGAATCATTCATCTTCAGTAGAAACTTACCTGTTAGCTGCACCGAGAACGATGCAAGAAGAGAAGTACCAACAGAATAAAACATAACATATGTTTTGAAGGCGCATCCTTTTTTTGTGCTACAAAAAATGAATGATACAATTATTTTCTCAAACAAAGTATATATACACATAAAATATATACATATATATGTATATGTATATATTCATATATATAGTACGCCTTGTCTTTTTTATATACACATATTTAATATACACAAAATAAATATATATATATATAAATGAAACTATATACACATATACAAATATGTGCTAGTAACGAGGAGAGCTAAAACAAAGCATATATGCAAAATCTTAACACCCAGAGATAGCAGTACTGGAGCGCAGCTACACAAATGAATATTTTGCAGTAAAATATGTTTTGTTTATTATAATATAGACATATGCTTCTATAGCAATGGGAACTTAGAAAAAGCACAAGTTTATACACATTATTTAGAAATTAATGTAGAAATTTGTAAAATATGCCGAAAACTACTTTATTAAAGGTAGGATAGCGCCCAATTTTAAGACAATTTCGGAATGTATGTTATTTTACATTCACAATTATTGCGAATGGAGACGCCCGGTACTTTATTCAAGGACCGCAACGTTATGCCAATATCGGTATGTCAGCTTGTCCCTGTGATTATTTTTTATTGCTGAACACATGCTATGTTGAAAACTGTCCGCTCTCATAATGGAATCACGCTCAGTGAAAGCAATGTAAGGGCAAAACATCTTCAATGGGGGCGCCTAGTACCTTAAGTACGGCGCACATGGTTTCTGTACCGGGCTTCTGCATTGTATCTAGTGCAGTCTGATGAACGATATGTATGTATTGCTTCACGACTCGTTGAATGAAATGTAATTTTAGAAGAAATGCAAATCAACTGAACAAACGAATTCATATTGTCGGTGGTTAATCTTCTATTCAAAGCAATAATTTACATTGAAGAGACAGAGCATGTGTGTATTTATATTTATATGAAGGTATGTATATGGGCATATGTATAAAAGCAAAGTATAGCTAACCCTTGTGGCGCGCAGTATAGTTGCGTATATGGGCACATATTGAACTTTCTATTGTGCTATGTGGGTCGTCTAAACTATTATGACCCTTGGCTTGATAGAAGGGTAATCTTTGCACTGATCTATTGAAGCACTTCATTTGCCCATTGTATTTTAATAGGCGTTTCGTAACAGTGCTCTAACTCTAGCAATCCTGTCGTCCAGTTGATGTTGTCGCTTTTCGACCAGTTTCGAAGTGTAATCGCGTAGTGAATTTTTATTCTTTATAGAAAACACACAGTTCGGTGTCGTTTTTTGGGAATCTTTTAAATCGAGCTTCTGACTGCAATTTCTATTTGAATGGAAACAAAAAGGGAAGCATAATAAAATCAGCGAGAATAATGCAACTTGTTTCGCATAAATACATAACAAAGAGATCAAATTTCTTCCTGGTTTTGCTACGAACGACGAAAGTAGTATTGGTGATATCTGATGGATTTATTACACCGCAATGAATACTTTAATTTTGATGAGCCAAAGTGTATTTGAGAGTATCATAGTATGAGGAAATGTTGAAGAAAATAATATACTTTTTATCATGCTGAACACCAGTTGTGTTTAGGTGCCATGGTTTCTTGAATTATTGAAATTGAAATATAAAAAAGGCATAAAGCGATACGTTGAAGTTAGGATACAATCATTTCAAGAAACAAGCGTCAACTATTTTATCTTTTTTTTATAAAATGTTACGTTTCAAATGCGCCAATTTACATGATGGAAAATATCTGATACATGCGTTTGCATTATCTCCGTGTATCCTTTGGACAATTTTTACAGATTCCTAAGCTAACGAAAACAATTAATACACACTTGCCTCTTCTACTATAACTTGCATTAAGACAACAAATGAATGCAGATATGCAGACTCGTTCGTATGCGAAAGTACTACTTACCACCCTTTCGATCACAGTACGGTTGTGAAAAATTATTACATAAGAAGCATTGTTTGTCCTTTTTCGTACCTTTCGGGAGATATCTTCTCAGTAATACTGGATAATTTTGTGGAGTTCGAGGGAATAAAAGTAAAATACCAAACATGTCCATTGCCCTTTAAGAAGAGAGCATTTCTATGCTAGAGTTACGAAATCGAAGGTAAGAATAAAATGAGCTTAGCCAGACGAAGATAATTGTCCATCGTATTGGCAATGCGAAATTGCAAGCAATAGCTCCCTGTACAAGTAAACGATTCTGCTATTAAAACTAACAGCTAGAGCAACCTTACAAAACATATACTGGATAAGCTATCATACAGATACGACCATGATGGAGGCGACTGTCGAGCTAATTTCGGAAACCATGTTCTACCTGGGAAAAAAACATATTTTTGACACGATATATTTAATATTCCATAAGATATTTTCGGCGGGTCCTGCTTCAGCGTTGCGCAATCTGAAAGCATGTTTCTACTGGTTCGAAGTAATTCATCTTAATGTCTTTGTAATTGGATTCAAAATTCAAACTTGTGTAGCCTACGTTGGTCGGTTGAATCGTAGAACAAACAAGAATTGCAAACAAGAAAAAGTGAAACTTTTACTACTAGACATCAAATGCCTGTCGTTTCACGCTTCTTTTGCAGTTTTTCCTTTGGGAAAAAGTATCCGTATATAATAAAAGAACTCAGCGCGTTATAGTCGTTTCTTCATATTAAACAATTGCAACATATCATGAATCTTTATTTCTATAACTCCACCAACGCGCTTGAGAAAAATTATTCTCAATAATGAATAACAATGGATCGAAAATATGTGCAGTCGCTGACTGAAGAAGGACGAAAGACAGAGATCTTACGGAAAAGTAAATTGTAGCAACTTTTTATGTTTGATGTTGCTACCGCAACTGCACAGCAGAATTAAGGCATTCGACAAATAAGCCCAGAAATAAAAATCGGATGCAATGGAAATGGTTCTATGTTAGATTGCTCTATCGTGTCCACATACAAAATATGTTTGATTTACTGCGAATAGTTCAGTGCCGCTCTGCAGCGGTAGCCGAAACAGTTGAGAAAAGCTTTATGGTTTGAGCGAACCGGAGTTTTTAAAGAAGCATAAGGTAAAATTTACACGGGTCTCACCCGCTAGTTCGAGCCACTCGAATGATAAAAGCAAGAGTATGATAAAAAAAACTAGTTTTTTTTTTGTTTCTGTTTGAATTACAATTTAAATAGTTTTCTGACGAACGTTTTACGAAGAAGATAATAACAAATAAAAAAAAAACAAATATAACGTAAAGTAAAATCAGCAAGGAATGTTATTCTTCGCCATGTTTGCACCATTTTTCAGATTTCGGCTTAACGTGTTGTCCACTTTTGGATATATTGAATTTATTGAGAATAACAACGCAAGTATAAGCATACACTTTATATACCAAAAACTTATAAAACTCTAAAGACGAAAAAAAGAAACAAAAAAATCGTGTTTTGCAAATACCTCCAAATATTAACAGATTGACGTCGCAATTGGCGCGTAGGAAATGAATAAATTGATTGTGGACATAATGCAAATTCTTGCAAAACTAATAGTTTCGAGACCAGAGTATACAAGAAATAGAACCAGTAGACTGCAAAAGAAAAAAAAACATGTAAAAGCTAAAAAAAAAGTGAATTTAGTAAATTCATATTTCGCTCCGTCAGGTGAGATAGTACTTGCGAGTATAAGGTGTGGGATGTTTTTAAGGCATATAGAACCCACTCCAACACCGCACAATAGCGGTATGTTCTAACTATTCGCTTGGAACAGCTGTCCAGCTCGCATTTTTGTTACTTAGTTCTGTAGCAAACAATGAGCGAGTAAAATAAGCAAACAAACAGCGAGGAAAATGTCCAACCTGCGATTCCTTTTGGCAGAGATGTATTAATTAGCCGAATCATAACCTCCAACGATCCTCAACACGTTCACTCCATTTTACACTTTTTCTCGATCGTTCCTTCACGTTAACATTATAATGCGGGCTTGGAAGCTATCCGCAATCGGACGGTAGAAAACCTGCGTTAAAACCAATACCAACACCAGCCTAGGGCACGGCGCGTATTACTTACGTCTTTAAGCTTTGCTCCAGATTCTTATCCTGTTTCCCACCAAATTTAAATATTTTTATAAGAGTAATGTAAAGACCACGGAGATAACAGTCGGCATGATGCATTGACTGCAATCTGCACAAACAGCTCAGAAGCAAGCGGTAAGAATTGAAAGTGAATCCATCAAAATGGTAAACTTTTCGTTTTGTACTGCACCCGTGGTACATTGTGGAGGATGGTGGTTAGTAAAGAGGTGAAAATAATAATAAATTAAAATCCTTAAACATAAACGATAGAACGAAAAGGAAAACCAAACCTATCAGGGTGTATTTTTGTAATCTGTTACTGGTAGTGCCGTGAAAGTGTTGTTTCTCGTGTTATGCACCATAGAAAACCACGAACTAAGCGGCATTAGAAGTCGTGGAAGTAAACAGTCGTTTCAACGTTTGATGGTGAATAGAAATACGTTTAGATGTTCAAAAAATGAAACAAATGAAAAACATAAACCAAAAAAAATAAACGAACAGTGAATCGACGAGGGTTTAAATTATTAGTGCCCAAACATCAACCTAAGCTAATATGCAAAACATGTGCAGCTGAATCGTTGAAGGCATGTTACAATCTTATACAAAAAAAAATGGAGGACGCATACAAAAAGGATCTAGGAGAACACACAATAGAAAAAGGAGCCTCCATTCTCCAAATCCCAAAATGAGACAAAAATATAAACAAAAAGAATTATATATACATCAAATATACATTTTTACTGCTTAAAATAATATTTTTTGATCCAGTTATAGCAAAGCAAAAGTATTTGAACCTTACGAAATTAAAGGAAATCTGATTGAAGAGTCAAGATTAGTTATAAAACCAACACAACGGAAATCATGGTAGTATGTAGGAGACACAAAGGGATAGGAAAACAACAGGAAACTAAAAAAAAACAGCTCGAACAGGGAAGAGCTGTTCAGGTGACGAAGAGGAGCAGACGCGGGGAAAGAATGCAACGTACTATAGGCGTTAATAACACAGAAAAAAAAAACAAAAAAGAAAAGACACAGAACATAACGCAATATTCGTGATAAACATACATATATTTCACTGGTTTTATTTGTGAAATTTGTGGTTCTTTTTCCTCAAACAATAATACAAAAAACGAATCGAACAAAAAAAATATAAAACCAACTTAAAGAAACCAAAAAAGAACAGATTAAATAAAGTACGTATTCATTATACCATATTATACATTAGCAAAAACGGTACCACGTGTTGTGTTTTCAATCGAAGAGAAACCACTACAACGGATACTACAGAAAGTGGAAAGCTTGAACGCTCACTTGTGGTAAGTTACGTTATTTTTACTTGTTCATTGTTTTCAGCACAAGCTGTGATAAACCCACTGTAATCAGAGCGTTGTTTCATACCGCTGTTGGGAGTTGTGGCTCTAATAAAAGCTTCAAACACAATGTTGTCATCCAAACGAACTGTCATCAACATACCCAGTACAACATTGCAACCAAAAAAAAAAAACGCATGTTTCTTTAGCTCTGCTACCCTTTGAAGGTTGGATAAGTTCTTTACAGTGACTTTAACCTTTGTCATTTCCACTGCATACGCAACGCTTGCTTAGACCACTCTAATGCGAGTGAAATAATCTTTACGCTAGAGCCAAGTCCACTCAGTTTTCTATTGATGTTGTGCTTTGCAGCTTATGGTTCTTCTTGAATTGTATGCGTATATTGTTGTTTGATCTGAATTCTTCGATGTTCATATACAGTTTACATCTTTTATTGTTTTCGTTTACGATGCTGTGGACCTGCCTCGGACGATGCTTTAATTGGTAGCCTTGAATCTTTCTAATGTTCGCCAAAAACCGCCGGTATCAAAATATGCCGAAAATCAAAATATGCCGCCGGTAAAGGTATCAAAATATGCCGGAACCGAAACCGAAAAGAATACTTCCTTCGCTCTCCCACACACGCACACGTCACCAAGGGGAATTTTTCCCTGCGTGGAAACTAAATTATCATCCCGGGTTCGTCGCATACACAAATGCTGTATCATGCTGACTGTTCGTGTATTTTTGCGTATCGTCCCCTGCCCTTGATTTCATCTACACGCTCCACGAGAAACCGGACGTTTGGTGGTGTCAATAAATTATGGTGCGAGCAGAACGCAAGTGCAGCGTGGCTGCGGTCGTGAAGGCGGCGTAAAGTTACCAAATCCCCGCGGAAATCAACCCAAACGCTCCTTGACCGCACGGCTCGCGGTGGTACCGGCGAAGATGAACGTACTCACCGGTAAACGTCGGACCGGTAGTTGCTGCCAGTGGTTTGGTCCTGCAGGCCAGTGGCTGGAGGAGTAATCACGAATGGGGCGAAATTTGCCGGGCACGCAACGAAACGGCAGCGGACGCAAACCAGACAGAAGCCGACCCAAGGCACCCGTAAGAAGCTTTACTCTGCCGACGCCGGGGAAGATGAAGCCTGGCAGAAGTGCGGTTAAATAATTAATCGTCGGGCAATCGCTCGGTCCGTGGGGAGCGTTCTTTTGCTGACGCAGGGCCTGCTTTCGTCGGGCCATCTTTCGCGAGGCGGTGAGCTTTTGTCGGCGTTGGTATGGCGCGAGGTATCGAGCGCTAAATAACACTGAAACTTATTACAAGAAGAGAGAGCTTTTGTGGCGAGGCGTGTTCGAACGAGCGCACCCATTCACGGATTCATAGTTCGAAGAAATTTTGCAATGCTCTGTGAATCGTGCGATGGAATTAAGTAAAAAAAGAAGGAAAAAAAACCTTCATTGCCTTGGTTCTATTTGCGAATGTATTTCGTGGTGGTACTCTTGTGGAAGCTCACCCGATTTAATCCACTTCCGGAGCCGATGCCTACCATTTTCATCGGGATTGGCCCGGGAAGCCACCGACGGCGTCTCCATCCTCTCGTAGGTTCAATAAGCGGTTTTTGATGAAAATTCACAAATTCCATAGACCGGCACTCGTGATCGGCCGATGATGAGCTGATAAATGGTCGACGGTTCGCCGGGCGGCTAATATTAAATGATGATTAGATGTTCTAATGAAGCCACCGGCCACTGTGGCTCGGTTTGGCGAGCGGCAATCCTTGATCTTCGGAACCGGCTCGCCCCCTACGCCAGGCTTGGTTGGCGATGGAAATGCGGTTTAACCGATTGCTGGCGGGCGTAATTTGCTTTCCCTAAGCTTCCTTATTTCGATCCACTTATTTTGATTGAGTGATTGCGAGCAGTTTGGTAGGAATTAAAGGAAACGCTTCGTAAGCCAGGCTGACGGGAGAAACGGGTCTCTGAATGAAGGATTTGGGGAACAGATTGAATCAGGAGAAGAGCAGCTATAGAAGACTCTAGCCTCCAATGGTTTGGCTGTGATGGGTTGTTTTTTGGACCTCAACATGAGACTAGGTTTTTTTATAAAAAATATATCACAATTTGTTTCACAATTTGTTTCTTGTAAAACGCTGTTTTCTACTCTAATAGAAATTGTGATATTCGATGGCAAAAAAAAATATTTAAATATTTATCGTTACATTTTGTCGTGGCATTATTTCACGTCTCGGGTTTTCAATCACTGCTTAATGGATTTAACGTATATTTATAGTCACACATTATTTTGTGGTATCTTATCAGTGTTAGTAATATTCTGCACTGTAATTAAGTGGCATGGAGAGACAATGGAACTGCTCCGGAGCGTTATGCAATCGGCGTTGATCAACCGAGCGGAAAAACTTTTCTCACAAAGCTGTTCTGTGGAATGAATCGATTTTATCGATCAGCCACTTTTGCGCGCATTTAATCATGATGAGCAGCTCTGAGAGTTGCTTCTATCGTCGTCGTCGTAAAGAATCACTATCTCAAATCGCGAGCAACATTAGCAAACGTTCATCATGCATTCATGTCACGCTGAGTAAGCGATCGCGAACGGAACCAATTAGCTAGCCCGGCAGGAAAACTAACGCTATCGATAAGTTTCGACGTGCGGCCGCCCGATAAAACGCACCCTTTGCAGTTTCGTTACATTGCGCTCGCGTGCCCGGTAACGTGTGACAACGGTACGCCATTCGCCGGCCGTGGGAGTTTTGGCTATCGCCAGCAGCGGTGGCAGGATATCACATTTCCTCGTCCTGGTGGTCTTGCGCTTTTGATCAGAAACTCATAATGAGGTCTGCGAGTGATGCTTAATCGAAATTAGATACTCGACGAAACCTTCGGGCATGGACTCGATTTCGTTCCCGCCGGTAACCGTGGTGTTTTGGATGGTGCTTGTCCATCCTGCGGAGTCTCGGTGAAGGATGGTGCAGAACCGTGGGTCGGGCGCAATGAGCCGGGAAGGTCGTTTTTCATTATCATCCCCGATTCCCGATCCCCGATTCCGGTCGCCATTTTCGGCGTTGCTCATCGACCGGACGTTCTCTTGGTTGGTAGGTTGATAGTTTGTGCGAGACTTTCCATGGGGTTCCATCATTAAAACTTGTACCTGTGATGGGTACCTGAGGCTACATTTATCTTGGGTAGAATCTAAAATACACTTTAAAACTTGAATGAAGTTTACTAAATGTCGAGTAATACGAGCTTTGCAGCAAAATGAAACCTACGTTGGCCTACTTAGAGCTTTATTTTGGGGAAAAAAAACGACACAATAAAATTGGTATGGTAAAAGTGCATATTTAAAATCGCATATAGCAAACTGCCATCCGAATGGTGTTACACGAAATCAGTATCACAGCAAAGATTACATTCACCCATCGTTGGCGCATACGCGGCAAATCGCAGTAGCCATGGCGACAAGAAGTCGAAAGAAAAGCGACGGGGAAAAGTTTTAATTGCTTAACGACCTCTTCAAAATCCAATTTATGTGTGTAACGTGTACACTGGAGATGATACGTTTCGGTGCATTGGTAATCACACCTCGGAAGGGCCACTTTCCTTTTCTCCGCTCTGAATTCGTCCGCTTTCCGGACCGGTGGTCGCGCAGAGCAAGCGAGCGTAATTAGTTCATTAGTTCAGTTACAACGTGTTCGTGCACGTGGGAAGCGTCAGCTCGGAAATTGAATACTTCTCACCGTTTACGGGGCTCACGTTCGAGATTCGTTCTGCTCGGACCGTTTGAGAGTCTTTCGCAATCGTTGTTCGAAAGGGTTGGTAGCCATTACCGAAGCAACGCCTCTGCGTTCTTAGATCGCGTGCTATATTCGATCCATTCCGGTTCGAATTTGCTAGAATGTATCTTGTCACCGAGGTAAAAGAGTTAGAAATGACATTTTCCCAGAAGGGCGGTTGATATTTTAATGTAATAGGAGTACTATGGTGATCTCTGGAGGTGTGAAATGTGATTTTCTTGATCTTGCAACAAAAAAACTCTCCAGAAAGCTGCCCTTTTCTTGAAAGGAAACTCTTTGAGACATTTGAACGGCTAATGGGAAAAGATTGCATTTTTACAATGCCGCCATTGTTTGTTTCACAATCCGTACCGGATGCCACCACACGGGACTACTAAATTACCGATCTGTGCGGATATGTGATAAATTGTGCCAATATTCATTACATACTAGAACCAGCGCCACCACGACAACTCGGCGGTGAGACTTGTTGCTGAAACGCAACGCCAGTGGACCGGACGCGTGCTTGCATAATGTTGCACTACCAACGCTATTTTTTTTTACCGGGGCAAGCCGCAAAACCCCGGCCGCACTAACGCGGGTTCCGCGGGTTGTTGGCCGTAGCTGAAAAGTGCGGTTTTCGGTGCGAAAACCAGTGATCCCCCGTCGGATTATGCATCGGTTTTGTCGCTCTTGGTCGCGCAGTAAATAATGCACGTGGCACGCGACGGGAGCGCGTTGGAGGTAGTGAAGAGAAAACTGGGCGCCCGCTGTGCATCAGTTGCACTGGATTAACCGTTGTTTGGTTACTCGCACTGCATGAGTCCGCGGCCAATATGAAAGGTCGTGGTAGGGAAAAAAATGCGCAACTCACTGAAAAGTAAACTAAAATAAACCAACTACCATGCTGCTAGCTTAAACAACAGGCGTGTTGGGAAGAGTATTTGTTAACTCGTTTTTATGTCAATTGATAAAGCGAGCGTTTTTTGTGTTAATTTTTTGTTTGTGTTTTGTGTGGTAAAGCAGCATTCATAATTAAAATTCAGCTGAAACAAATGCACTCGATCGGTGGGGACCATTTTTTTACGCGATGTACACATTTTATTTGCCTTTCTAATGCTTGCATATTATAGCGCGTCGCTCGAGATGAATAAATCAGGACGGTTTGTACAGTCGGTTTTATTTAAAAGCACCCGGCACTGTAATGCCTTACATTATTGATAGCAGGTGCACTACCGCGGGATGTGTTTTTTGTTTCGCATCGTGACGCGTTAACGATTTAGGGTGTATTTTTTTTTCTTTCTTTCCTGAAAGGAAGTATATTTTTCAATCTCACTTTGAGTGACATAAATTCCGGTTCAATCTCGTTCGTATATTTCCCGCACGGAAAAGTAATAAAATCGCTGCACAAAACACAACGGAATAAACAAGCAACCAACGCGCACTGGGCGCCTGGCACCACAGTGCGTATTCGAATCCACACGGCACGACTATCCGCGCGGGATCAATCAGGTAAAACGCGCGGCAATAAAATAAAAAACAGCGATTTTCCCAGCGGCGATGTCGCGCTTTTGCCATCCACCAACCGGCCGATCGAACTAATCCGAACGGCGGAACGCAATTTCAACGGCGTATCGTCCACAGCTGTCGTTTGGCGTTTCATTTCTAGTTGTAGTTGCGAAACTTTTACGATTGACGATATTTTTTATAGTTTGCTTTCGCCGTTCGCGCGCCGATTGGAAATCGCAGCGAATGGGACAGTTAGGTTGGGCTTGGGTGATTTCTTGGGTTTTGTCTCCCTTTTTGCGCTGTTCGCGAGTGATCGTGTTCCGGTTGTGCCCACCCTATCAAACGACGCATCAAGAGACCATTCCGGGCGCGTTTATGGTAAGCAAATGGGGAAAGTTTTACGTTCGCAATTGAGGAAGGACTCGCACGCACCCGATAAGCCTGGCCGGCCAAACACTTTGGAGTGGGCCAACAGTCAGCTCAGTATTGCCGTACGTTTCGGTGGATGAATGGGTTTAACAGGTTTCTGGGAAGCTGAATGACTGAAAATTAAAACAAAAAGCACATATGAGTGTTTGGTGAAAAATGGGACTTTGAATATGGGGGAAAATTCCATTAAAAATATCCTTCATTGCATCGACAGCTAGAAATTCGTGTCAACTTTAATGGAAAAGGTACAACGAAAATGGGATAGCTCAGGCTTCATAGCTAGTGTTGGTGATCTTTGCTGCAAGCAAGGGATGCTTTTATGCTACAGACGGCTGTCAGGATTTTACTCATCTAGAGCTGCTGCATGAATCTGACTACAGATTTGATGCTTTCAGTGCAAGAAATTTGCATTTAGACGGTATTTGGATTGGAGCTATTGTAGAGCACCAACACAGGAGGAGAAATTTTGAAGATATTGATCCGAAAGATTAGTTTAAATAAATTGGACGTCTGAAATCAGATAATTAAACAATCCAAAACAAGTAAGAAAGGCAAGTATTATAAAATGGTATATAGCTTCTCCTACATTTATTCCGTTCTAACGCATAGCTGTACGCTAAGCGTGGTCCAAAGCTCATTCAATTATGCTTAAGGCAGTGGCCAAACTAACGCGTTTTTTTCCCCATTGCCCACCTTCGAAAAAGACACCCACGCGCTTAACTCGGGCTCCGCCAAGCCGCCCCAGCTCGACTTCTTTATCGTGACACTTGCTCCAAGTGTTCGCCCCCGATTAATGATGCAGAACGCAAGCAGACAAAAAAAATCAGCAAAAGACACAGTCTCCAGTCCGTGGAAACCTCCAAACTCCGACACAAAACTGCATTAAAAAACACAACTTTAGCTCACTGTCACAACACCGAAAAATGATAAGCGAAATGACTGCTGCCCATCGGCTTCGCAATCCTGTCCTGTGGCGCATGGGGTCGCTCGCTGGTTCGCTGGCAGTATGTTTTCCCGCCAGCTCCGCTGGGAAAGTTGTCCGCTTTTTTATCGGGGTTAGAGAAGAGAAAACAAACTTTCCCGAGCCCAGAAGTTTATGGCAACCCGAGCGCTTAATACTGCGGCTCATCTGAAAGCGATGGGCGGTGACGTCGACCGTGCGTGGGAGGGCAGAACTTGCCCGAAGACGAATTTGTCCCGGACAGGGCAGAGATTTGTTCGCCAGCGACTTGGTGCCGTCTGTCGGGAGTTGTTGTCGTCTTACGGTGAGTTCTTTCTTTCTTACTTTCTAGCTCATGCCGTAAGCTGTTTATCTCCTCCGGTGCAGTGGTATTTGCGGGAGTGCATAATTTCATCGCATCATTATTCGCCGTTTCCCGCGCGGAGCTTGATTGATCGACGCAACCGACGGGGTTGATGGTTTTTGCTAGGGCAAGAAATTTAATGCTAAACTCTTGAAGCAGTGACTTATAAATGAGGATGATTACCGCAATCTGGTGATCCGCCCGCATTGCAATTGCCACGCTCATGGCTGTGGAAGTGAAAAATCGCACCCTTTTTCATTGCTCATTTGATTTCATTCTATGCAAATGTGGTGCAAATGCTTGCCAGAGTGTCGGGCACTGACGTCATTAAACCGTGCCATGCTGAGGTCGATTGGCGTAAGATTTTATAAATATTTTTTCTATCTTTTTTTTTTGCTCCTTACCAACACTAGCAACCGTCATCGGTGCTTTGGTGGGTCGCAAAAATAACATTTTAAAGCGGCTCGAATGTGCCGCTTAGAGGAACTGTTCGTACGCCCAACGAACAGCGACTTTCGTCGGACTTTAAGGTGGCAGGTGACCACTGGCCGAGTGGCCGGGCTAGGTGTGAGATCAATGCGTCCAATCTACCGAACAAACGAGCGTCGGTAATGTTCCGGAAAATGATCATTGCCATCGTTAACGCGCCGTCACGGTGGCGATCGGAGAGCAAGTGCGCGTGGGCGTTTCGAAGAGGTTCGAAGAGGAAGAGAAAGAGAGAGAGAGAAAAAAAAGTAAAGCAAATAGAACGGTTGAAGGAACGCGCCCCACGGACGACCGGGAGGCTATCGGCTCCGGATGGACGGCAGGATGGACGGAAATCAATTGAATGGGTTCCTAACATCGTGCTATTCATTTAATGTTAGTATAGTGTGTGTCGATAAACGTTATATAGAAATGGGGCGGTAGCAATCGTGATAAAAGACTAATCGAACGTTAGACCGATTGAGAGTGTTTGTTTTAGCTTTTTTTTGTTGTTGTTGTTGCTGTAGGAAGCAGGAAAAGGATACAAAGGAGATTGAGCAAGCTATGCAAGCCGGAGTGTTATAAATAAAAGCACGTACGTACGCTTTATAGTGCGAATGGCAGTGTTACAGCAGCGCAATTTCATTTCAAACGGCTGAGATGTTTGGAGCAACGTGGCAAATGTCTTTGGCGAGTTCTAAAAGTGTGAAAGAATTAAGTTTGATCGTATTGACAACTTCACAAGGTTTAAAAACTGTAGCTCTTATATGTTCTCTTTTATCTAATGCTCGCTTGGAATTGGGTTGTATAAAAAAAATTGTTCTGCTACTTCTATTTTAAGCAGAAACATGGTGCATTTTTAGAGAATTATAATTCATTATGCTTAAATGAACTACAACTTTGTTTTTTTTGTGCATTAATCTGCAAAAAGTGGAGCAAAATCCTGGCCGTACTAAGCAAATTTGTTGAAGCACCTCAAGCAAGCGCGGTGAAAAATCAACCACATCCTCGAGACACTCTACGAAACGCTTCTTTGCGGTCAATTGAGCCTGATTGTGCACCAACGGCATTGCGGCATTGGCACGGGCGTATGGCTTGGCCAACGGCCAGCTCGCGTTTACAAATGGCGTGCTTTGCCGAGGGGCCACATTTTTTGAGTGATTATTGCCACAAAAAAGGAGCAATTTCTACCACTTCCACTTACGCGGTCGATCGGTTCGACTCGCAACTGCCACTCGATTCTCATTCTGGCAGTGAATATAAGTTTGCATTCCGTCGCGACTCGTTGCCAAGCAGTCCAAGCAACCATGGCTATTCATCAGGCATTCATACCGGCCATTACATGAAACGGCGCCATTTTTCTGGCTTCCTTTGATCTGGGCGTTGCGCTTCCGGCCAGCGAAGGCGCATAAATAATTCGATTGTTTTACGCTGCCTGGAAAGCGATTTACGGGCAACAATCGATGGCGCATGCCAGTGGGGCGCTCGGAGAAGGGCTTAATGCACCCCATCACCGTCGCTCACCCCACCGTTCGCCGACTCGTAATTGATTCACCCACCGACCGCAGCTTGGAAGCGATGCGGCCCCCGGGAAAAGGCTGGCAGCGATTTTACAGCCGGACCAAGGCTTTTTGCCGAATTGGCGCGGTTTCGCCATCTTGCGGCTAATTTAATCAATGATTCATTATGGTAATAGAAAATTTTACAGTAATTAATTTATAACCACCCATCACGCCCCGTGGCCGGTGGCGTTTTTGATGAACCCACCGGATCCGGCTGGTGGATGAGGAAACTTTGCCAATGGCGCGAAGCGGCGGTGCGTTTGTCAAATCAACAGATGCCAACGGCGTGGCGGCCCACCACGAGAATGGCTCGAAAGGCGTCAAAGCGGGGCCTGCCGGTGATGGTTTGATTAACATCGCACCGAACGAGCGAAACACCACCGAAAAGTGGTGCGTCGGATGGGTTGTCGGCTGCCAAGGAGAGTGGCCCTCGAGGCTGCCGGAAAATGGCCCACCGCCACGCGTTTAATTGGACGCCAAGCGAACCGGCTGGCAGGATGGGCTGAGGGAGCCTTTCAAAGGCATTGGGCGTGTGATTGGCATCAACCCTCCCCCCAGGTTCGTGGGTGTTGCGCGAAACTGAGGCGATCCATTCCGGAAGACGGATTGAACTTCGCCGAATCGAAGCAAGGGCAGTTGGGCAGTGACGCTTTCATGGGCCACGCTTTGGTGTAATTAAAACAAGCGGCGAGGTATTGCGTGGTCCGGCTGTAACTGTTTGTGTTTGAAATGGAGTTTCCAGCTGGCGGGGACATGAGACGAGACGGTTCAAAGCAAGATACGCTCCGTGGGAATATCATTTCCTCGTAAATAGGTGACTCGAACGCCAACGCCCTGCTCCGTCTTATGATGGAAAGGTGCACAACAATTTATACGCTTTCTTACGCAAACTATTCGTCGCATTCGTCGCAGCACTACCCCGTACATGGCGCTGGTCCATCCTGGCGCTGGTGGTGGTGGTATTTACGCTGTTGTTCTTTTTGTTCGTTGTGCGAGAAGCGCTTTCGGTTTTATGGCAAAACTTTGCCCCAGATTAATTCGCGTTCCGTTTCCGGCTCGCTGGCGGGGGTGAATAATGCATCATTTATTTTACGCCATTTTTCGCCCTCATCCCTCCCTCCCCCCGCGTTTCTCTGCGCCCCCTTTCCACCTCTTGCCCTTTCCGGAAGGCCGTTCGCCGACGGCAAAATCATAAACTCTCGGTCGGATATACCACCGAAAGTTTGCATGTTGTTCGTTCCGTCGTCTTGTGTGTTGGCGCGTTTTTTTTTTCTTCCTTCATTTCCTTCGTTTTCCTCGCTGCTGGGTTTGCGTTCGTGCCGTCACCGGAGCTTTATGGGTGTGGGTAGGTGGGTTTGGTTAGCACAATCGCCCGGCTCCCACGCCGAAACGGTGCGGGCGGTTTTCCTTTGAAAGTGCGGCAAAGGCTGACGCAAGTTCTTATCATCTACGGCAAAAGGCGGGCCGTTTTTAGCTTGTTTTTTTTTCTTATTTTTTGATGCCCGAATAGTGTCTTTGCGAGACCACCCACCCGGTTTAGTATGCAAGGGAAAAGGTTGGAAAGTCGTAAAAAAGAAACTATTTGTTTGCTCAAGGCAGTTGGCGGATGAGTTGTAAAGTGTGGAGGAGGGCTGCACGTGCACGGGGGTGGAGAAATGTGCACAGGATGTTTGCACACGGCAGGATGCGAGGGTTGCAGGTCGGAGTGGACGGGCAGCAAATCGACAGTGAGATACTACAACCAAGCGAAAATGGGACGGATAGGGGACGTTTGTCTTACAGCGCCCATTATGGCCATTATGTTTGGCCATTTGTTGATTTTTTTTTCTCTCTCTCTCTCTCTCCCTGTGTTGTGCAGGATCCACAGTCGCTCCCGTGGAAAGTGGGACCTAAATTAAGCCATCACATGCTTAGAGCTATGGCATCGCTGTAATGTCAGGAAGCGCCTCGGGAATGGCAATTGATGCTTTGCATTCAGCACCCACGGTACCAACGAAAGTCTTACGTTGGGGGCAGAAGTTGTCATATTTTTCCGGCGTAATTGTTGCAGCTTGTTGGGGAGAGCAGAAAAATGAATTCCGTCCTTCTTGAAAAGCGCAACCCGATGCTTCTACCTGGCGTACTAAACGGCCTGAGTAATTTGATCCAAACAATCATTTCCCTTTTTTTTAAGCGTCATATGTTTTCACATCGTAGCAGGCTTAGGCTCTTGCTTCGTGGAAGGCTGTGCAGTTTTGGGAACAGAGCTTTTCGTGGGAATGAAAGGCAAACATTATTTGTAACCGAAACGGATCGGGTTTCTTGGAACCCGTACATTTTATCTGTGGCCGTTGACAACATATCTGGGGACGAGAGGTTGTTTATTAGTGAATAATTTTTTGAAAATAAACATACATCTACTGAGCTTTCGAATGGCACGGGTTGATCGATGCGGAGCGAAAGCCCAGGGATTGGTTTCTTTGTAGCGATGAGCCAGGATATTTGCCCGATTTGAATAAGCGTATTATGATAGCTTCAATTTAAATATGCTTCTTTGCAAATCTTTAGTCGTAGTACATTCTTCTGCGAGGTGTGTTGCGCACTTCAATCAACATGATTGTACTTCTCCTTATAGCAGATTATTTTAAACTTTGAGAACCAAAATAACTGTGGCACTGGACAGGCTGAATATTATTCCAAGTATTAGGTCAGAACTGCTCTAAAAAATAGCCTTCAACCCGTTTGACGTAGGCGCGAAAATTGTGCACCTTCGCGTAATCTGCCTTCAAAGAAACAGAACCTCTAAAGCACAAGTGAAAAACAATGTGCAAGCTCATCACTTCCTGAGTCAATGCCTTTATTTGGCTCAACATGGTATCAGGATAATGTGTGTGTGTGTGTGTGTATGCTCGCAAACTATACTCTTCGTGAACAAAGCAAAACAAAAATTAAAAAAAATCCCCAGATTCGTGCCAAAACCGCCTCGGAGATGATGATAGCATCTCTTCCTAGGCCGGTTCCGAAAGTTACACCATGGCTCTGGCGACGCGGTTGAGCTTTTTTTGTGCGTGTGCGCATCATCGTTTAGAGATCGGGAAATACTTTAAGCCGGAGAAAAGCAACCTAGCTGAGGGAAAAGAGGCCTCAACAACAACAAAAAAAAAACGCAAGAGACACGTGGCCATACCGTTTGAAGTCGTTTCAATATTCACACGCTAATGTTTCCACGTGCCTTGCGATGTGATCCTTTTGCTGTGTGTACGCGGAGACCGCCTGGTGTTGCGAGAAGGCCCCATACGCCCGACGGGTTGGATGGAGAGCGTACCCAAGGAATCGTACCGATTAGCGAGCCAGATATTCCATGCCGAGCACAAAGTAATGTCGCCGGGCGTCGGCGGGAAAATGGAAAATCGTTTCGCCCGAAACTTATTACAATCTGTAACACATGTTACGGTGCCTGTGGTGGTTGGTTGGTTGCGACCGGGGAAGCCGGCAAACTGGGGCGCCATTCACCGGTCAGGTCCTGCCTGCCGGGCGTCCCGGCGTGATATTTGCTGTGATTTTGTTTTTGAACTTTCCAGCTCGCATGCACGTGGATGCGGGCGTTTTGTCCGTCCCCAGGCCCTGCTGGCATCAAAGAAAATGCGAATGGAGCGGGAGCATTCGCTTATGTATGTTTGATTTTACTTTGCCTAGTGTCTGCGGGGAATTCGAGCGCAGCCCTCGGGAAAAAAAGGCGGAACAGAATGGCGCATAAAACAATGGCGAAACAAGACAACGCAAAAGCACATGAATCCTCTAATAAGAGATTTTCCACCACCTACTCTTGATGTGTGTGTGTGTAAGATTACATTCAATTAGGTTGGAATGTATGAAAATTCAATAAAACTTTCCGTTCGCTCGAGTGGAAAAATGAAATGGTATGCAAAATTTCATGCGGATGGTGTTTGCTGGAAACGTGGATCAATCGTCTTTTCAGATTTAGCTCGGTGTTTGTTTTTTTTTTAGTGCCGCTTCAGATGTGACTTGTACTAATTAAACTTTTCCTGCGAGCTCGGGCGCATTCTGTGGCGCAATAAAATTGCTTTCCAACGCTGCTAAGGGGGCGGAAGCGTTGTCGGAGAGGAAGCTTTTTAATCCTGTAAATAATTGTAATACCAGCGCGAAAGCTTACGGGTGTGGAATGCCTATGGCATCTTGGTGTGGTGTCCACACTATCATTGTATTCGTCTATCTTGCCGAAAACATTCCTCTCCTGCGATCATCATCATCAGACGAGGACTCTCTCTTGCATTGAAGTTTTTAAAAATGTGTTGTTTCTAGATGCCCGTGAGTAAGATTTATTTTTAATAAATCCAACTCCATTTCAGCGCAAAAGTAGTTTCCTACTATTCAACAGGAATGTAGATGGAAACAGGAATGTAGAGGTGGAAGATATGCGGCTGTAAAAAAGACTCGGTTGGTTCTTGTTCTACGCACCTACGCGACCTACGCGACTTACCAACGTAAGTCATAGCGTTGCATATCGTATAGTGTTAGCGTTGTGAGTTTGCCTTCGTATGAACTGAATAAATTAATAGCTGTTTGGTTCTAAGATTTAATAACTTCTTCACTATGTCTGCTGGTGACCCAACTGCAATAATCTGACAATGCGAGGAGCATTTATAAGAATAATCATACAACATAGTTGAAAGTGATAAGATTCAATAGAATCTACAACATATCGTTATATTTAGAGCCATAAACCTTTCTTACTATTAACTATGAGCTACTTGAAGTGTAAATTATTTTCATAGGCTTTATTACGTTGTTTAGGTGCTACTATACAATCTTGTTCTATTTAAGTGTTATGATCAATCTTTGTTTTAGGAATGGAATTTCTTCGTTTCTCTCGAAATGATTTTTTTTACATCAAGTTTGCAGAAAACATCTCTCGTCATATTTCATTATCATGAGGTAATTTAAAGGGCTCGCAATTTACGTCCAAGCAAAGAAACGAGTCCCAATTTAAGCACACGAAAAAATATCCGCATATTCTGTAACCGTTTTACGTCAAAGCTTCCCTCAAAAAAGTGCTAACGCTCACCATGCCACGTTCAAAGTCCAAAGACGGCAGAAAACAGGGAGTCTCGCAGGAGATAATTTACCCTCGGGTCGCTTATTGCCAGCACCTGCCGTTATAGCACCTGCGAAAAGTTCCCCATTCCTGCGATGTTCAATAACGTTGTTAAAACCGGCCCCGACATTAATTAGTTCCGCCAAAGAAAGATGATCCACCCTGGACCCGGGAGGGGGTTTAGCCAGTGGCCTTGGTTGCTGTCGATAGCGGGAACATTGCCGAACCACGGGGCCCGACCCAAATGGGCTCGAAACCGTTATGCGCAGGGTGGCGTCTGGTGCCGGCTACTTAGGTTACTAAAAATTATGCTCCCCTGACCTGGAGAATGGGGGGACGAACACGTGATGGGGCTCGCGGCTTCCAGGACACCCGTGGGAGCGATAAACATCGTCGGTAAGGAAATAAATCCGTGAGAATTATTTTTATTGCCTCGCGCGATGTCTCCGCTCACGGAAGCGCCTTTCGGCACGTGCGCATCGAAGGGGTTGCTACCGGAAGTGGCGGCCGTGGATTTGGGGATTAATTTTTCATTATGAATGAAAACCAAAAAAAAAAAATAACACCAAACACCAACAAAACATCCACCCTAAAATCCGCGCACTCATCAACCGGCCGTGGTCGCGCAATTACGTGATGGGTTTTCGTGATGGCGTCGGTTCTGGGTGGGATAAATAAAAAATAAGGTCGCAGCGTCGCGCGGGTGCGTTTGGGGGCGGTTAAAGTTGGCTTAAGTTTTTCGTTTTATTGTTCATGCTTTTTTAAACAGCCCAGGTTGAGGGCATTAAATGCGTTGTTTAATTTACCCGACCAGGAACCGCCTGGTAGCGACAGGATTCGGGTTGCTTGGAAGGATTATCGATCCCTATTGCGCGTTTGTATTGGACACTTTAAAAGTCATCACCACCCTTAGGCGGCCTGAGAAAACTATTCCCGTTAGTCATGGTAAAGTATTTGCTGTTCTTTGCTGGAACATTTTCCCGGTATTTACATTTTCTTCCTCAACATCAGCCGTAACTATACGGACGTGTAGAAAAAAAAATCTGCTTAAGCGTGTTGCTAAAACAAAACGCCAAAAAAAAAAGCAAACAAGAAAAGAAATAATTCACGCAAAAAAAAGGCAAGGAAACCAACAAAATGGATGGGAATGCAAAATAAGCACAGCACGGCCGTCGTCTCCGGGCGCCAATTAATCAATATAGCTCCCGAGCTGCCGGGTCGCTAGCGAATAAAAAAAGGACATGGAAAGAAGAACAGGGAGAAAAAAATCGCTCCGCTTTGCATCCTTTTGTGGATCATTAATCACGGGACGATGAAATGGTGATTTGGGACGGCCGGTTGTACAATGGCGGACGTTGAGATGGCAAGCGGGTGCGTTTATCGACACGGATCCGTGCCTCGTACACAGCATCGCGTCGTCAACGGATCAACCGCCCTATCGCCCATCGTCAGGTACGTCAAGGTAGCCGGCTTCGTCGTTGCGTTGGGGTGGTAAAAAAATGCAATCATCGCAAACAATCGAACGTACACCTCCGCCAGCACACAAACACACACACACACCGGGAAACAACGCACCGTGGTTCGCCAACTCCCTTGTCCATGACAAATGTAGCGTTTGATTTGTGCAATCGCACCGGAAACGAAATGAGCCATTTTTCTGGAACACGGATTCGGTCAGTCCAGTGCCGGGGCGGGCGACTTTCGTCCTTGCGCTTACGGCGCAATTCGGGGGTGGCTGTCGAAAAAGGATGTAGTTGTGTTGTGTGTTCGTGTGGGCGCGTGAGTGTGTTTTGGTGCTGTGGGATTTTTCGCCCTTTTCTTCCACCTGCCGATGGATGATGTACGATCGTTTGTGCAATAATTTCCTCCCCAAAGTGCCAGTGAAAGGCGAGTCGAGCAGCTGGGATGGGTTGTAGCAGCTGGATGGGAAGTGAAAGGTTGCTGGAGCTTTTTTTTGTTGTGTGTAATTTGTGCATTATACATTTCGGCGATGAATATTTATGAGCCACATCTGCGCGCAGCATAAACTGCTACACGAGCGGTGTCGAGCGTGCGAGCGGAGGTTGGTCCTCGTGGGAAAGCAAAACTATTGTTTCACCCCGACTGGTGGGGATGTGTTTGTGGGTGATTTTTCGAATCCGTGCCCGGGTGACGGTACTCTCGTGATTAATATTGATTGTCGGGTTGCAGGTTGATGAAATTATCGCATTTATCAAACGGCAGGCCTGTCAGTTGGTGGCCACATCATTCATTGCAGGCGTTCTGAAGAACGACGTTTGGAGCTCGCATTCGAACAATAGGAGGAATTTTTGTGCGTTTGGGCAAAACTACTTGCATTAATCAATTGCTTGCTGATGGTGGGCTGAACATAGCCTAAGTGGTAAGAAGAGTCTTCGATCATAAATCGAGTGGCTTTCTGTTCTGTTAGATTGCAAACAATTAGGCTGTATAATGTGTATGCTGGATGAATTCAGAGGTTGATGGTGTATTATAATCATCAGAAGCAGAGTAACGAAGTTGTAAATTACAATAGAGAAAATAATTTTTACTGTGAACTTCAACATTAAACATGCAAGCAAGTTGTAAGCATGGAGAGAGTGTGAAATATTCCCTTCAATGTACTTGATTTCAATTTTTACACATCGACAACATGGAATGCTATGGAACTTGATAGCACTATCCTAATGATATTGAAAGCTTATTTGATGCAAAAAAACACGCTTTTGTAACAGTCATATTCAAAAACATCGATATCCATCCATGATTAAAAGCAGTTAAATCCTTGTTGTTTCAAATCCACTTCTGAGCCAGCATGCTTCTGCTTATTCCATCGTTTGTTAGGAACGATCATTAACGAGCTATTGAATTCTAAGAGCGGTAATTATCCTTTGATATGCTACGAACGAGAATCCAACGAGGGCCGCGCTTAACATTCCCATGAATTTACATTCTACGGCATTGATCCATGGTTTAGTGGATCATTATTTTTTCTTTCCTGCAACAAAATAATGCTTCATGGCTTTCAGCATTGCATTCAGCTAATTGCGGCAAGCTAATTATGCGCTTGTTCAGCATTGCGATGAGTTCTTCCCGACCCATTGCCGTATCCGAGATGTAATATTCGTGTAGTAAATTTGTACCGACTAAGGCCCGTTCCGAGTGTTTACCCTGTGGCTCGTGTAAACAGGACTCGTTTCTTGTTTTCCACCATATCGGGAAATGGTTTCAACCGCAGCCACATTTCAGCACCACCGGAAAGCACGCTCCGCACGCCCGAGTGCCCCGACCGATGGTAACAGATAAACTAGACAATCGAATAATAACCGTTTCATAAAACAATAATCGGCATAAATTTGCGCAAAACAGGCGCTACGTGATCGGCGTGCTGAATGGCCGTTCCGAGTCGGTGAGCACGCGCGATGCAACCGATGAGGTTTGGCCGCCCTACTGGCGCACGTCCTTCGTCCTTGCCGCCGGTAAATGGGATGAAGCTTCGAGTGCCGTTCATCGCGCACCGGGACCACTAAGCGGTGGCTTTAAAAATGCATTCGCAATGATGGCGTCGATCCCGTTTAGTTCGCTGGGTTGGATGATTGTTTCGTTCTTCCTCAATCCTTAACTTTTAGTTGGTGAGAGCTTTCCGTTGAACTTTTTTGGCTTTCCATCATGGATTCAAATGATTTGAAGCCCCTTTTAGAACCATTGCATGAGTATTTGGTATTGAATGCAGCCAGAAATGAGGCCAGAGCAAAGCAACCGCATCTATTCTACGCCCATGGCGCTCTGGCGTGAATCAGCACGGACGGTGCGAGTGAGGGTCAGCTAGTAAACAAATAAATTCCCGACCTAACAGCATCCAGGGCCAAGCCACTTGGGGCTCGCTCGAGAAGCATACCGCGCAATAAACAACAGGCCCACCCGTCGTGGCCGATAGCGTCTTGGTTTCACGGCCCAAGCAGCCAAGGACCTCGATCGAATGCGGCGAACGGGAGCCTTTTTTTTAGATTGCGAAAAAACATGTGACCGGAAGCGCCTAATGCTGGCAAGTGGGCCCCTGGGGGCCAATGGGATCCGCCAGTTTATGGCATTGAGGGGCAAGAGTTACCGTCCGGTTCGGCGGCCGGAATATTTACAATCGCTCCCGTCTCGGGCAGGTGTTGTGGTTCAGTGCGCTTGATATGTTGGCCTGTTTGTGGACCGTTACATGGCTGATATGGATGGCGAACAGTGGGTGGCACTTGTTGTGTAAGCTGTAAGTGAAAGGCTTTTTTTTATGGTACGCGTTGATAGGAATCCGCAGCCACCGAGCATGTATCAATTAATACACCGCACTAGCGAGTTCTATGACGTGTCCGCCCGCACGACGTTTGTTGCTGACGATCGTTTTTTTTTTCAGCAAGCCCAAAAAAAGCTCGAGAATCTGCGGGAGTTTTGCTGACGCATGAAAGATAGCGCAACATTTTATAGTCCGACCCGCGTCGAGGACGAATCGCTTTCCACCCCTAAAACCGCAACCAACCGAAATTGGCGCAGCTGGCAGGTCACATAAAACGCAGCTGCCGATACACGGAAGGATCCGTTCGAGACATCTGTGCAGGTTCCTTCGCAAACGTTTTGTGAGAGCGAGATGGGTTCGGTTTTTCATGGCACAATCGCTTCGGGGGATCTACGGGTTGTGGTACAAAGATGGTATCGAAAGGAGCACTTGTTTTTCATTGTTCTTTTCATTCCGTGAGGCAGCTTGCTATGTGGTAAAAGTAAAACATGAGTCCTCACGTGGCAACCAAATGTAGCATCGAAATGTTAATCACAGCAACCAGTGCAACTGCAACCAATTTGGAATAGCAATCCCCAGAATTGCGTTGCTACGTTGCGTTGTGAATACACACGCGAAGCCATTTTGGGCTGCACAAGTGGCGTTTGCATGCACACCGGATGAAGTTAAAACAAAGCTGTCAATGTTCAGCAATGGCAATAGGCGTTTTAGCAATCAACGTCAAGGTAGGGTTATTTAATGAGCGGCAGACTGCGGCTGGTAGGTTGGCTCGAAAACGCTATTCCGCACGTGCAGTCCAGTGCTGTTGCCCATTGCGTTGCCGGAAGCTCCAGCGAAAAACGCTCAATGCAATGGGCTGAGTAAATATTATATTTTAATTACACTTGCGCGCGCTTCAACTGTGGCCTCTGCATCGCGAATGTGCATGCTGACGGAAAGTAAATTGAATTGCCGTTCGCTGGAAAATGCTCCAAAATTGATGTTGTGCAAACAGATCCAACAGCTGCCACGCGTCCACGGTCGTAGGGATCACGTCCCGCCGGCTAAATGGATATTTTACGATGGCCATTAATTGGTGAACCATTAGCAGCGCAAGACTGTTGTGTTTTTATTTTATTTTCGTTGTCCTAAACAGACAAAACCAGCGTTCACACATGGGTGGCTCAGGGATTGGTTTGCGTAATAGGAAAACAAAAAAAAAAGTTGGTTCATATTATTTCACACGTTCCGGCTAGTTGAAAGCGTTCGCTAACGATTTGATGAGCCACTAGCCGGTACCGGTGAAACGGATTTACGACACCCACTTTGTGTGAGCAGAATTGGTGCCATTTTTATTAGCACATACGAGCTTATCCGATTATGGGAAATGGTTCCATGATCCATTTCAGTTGCCATAGTACACACGTGATGGATGGGCTTGCCGTCCACTGGGAAATCCTTTTGTCCATTGCGCATTTTAATGAGCGGCACAAGTAAGTCGATTTTGGTAGGCTATCCAAAAAGCTGCTCATGGGTGCTGCTCGCCAAAATATGTCATTTCCAGTGGAAAAGAACTTTCACGCGCCTCCATTCGCTTCGTAACTGTTTTTGGGCCACGTGCCGAGGATGGGATGAAAATGTCATTTTTTTTCAGCGGGTCCCAGCTTGGAGGACGATTTATTGTTTCGAACAGAAAAAAGAGAACCATTTACATAGGTAACGCCTTACATGGTATGATTGCCGAAGTAAAAAACGAACACAAGAATCTCTGCTCGTTACGCGAAGCTTTGGCGAATTATAATTTAATGGCGTTAATCAATTCATATATTCGCTCAGGGCGATGGTGTGAGAAGCGTAGGAATGAATTATTCGTAGCTGCCAGCGATGTACGATGCTCATTATACGGAGGGCTTCTTTCAGATGAAAGTGAAAAGCTTCTTAGCGAATTTCGAGTTTCGCTGGAGGTGATAACAAACGTGAATAATCCTTTCGTGGAAAAGGTGAAAACTGTAAGGAAATTTATTTGCACAACTTGAATATTACCCCTCAGAGACGATACTCTAGGGCTCTCATAATGCATTGATTTGTGTGCTTGAATGATAGCCGATAAAACTGAATCTAACAGTACGTACCTGCCTGATTGTGATTGAAATCATTGCTCTCGGCAGAACGAGGGCCACATCATTATGCACACTGCAGTAACGAGATACTTTTCAATATTTTTGTTATATGGCGGTGATGTTTTGTATACTCTGCCATTCAAGCTTCAGCACCTTCCTGCCAGTGATCAATGTTATTGTTGTTTTTCGATCTCGCGGATGCGTTCCGGCATGTGCATTGAATGCAGCTTCATTTACGAAAGCAAATTGCACACCTGCGTAGCAACAGTTACGTTGCGGTTGATAGATTGTGTGTTTTATTTTCGAAGTATTATTTTACTCCCCCGGGAGTCAGCTAGTATCGCGTAAATGAGCACACAGCTGCTGTGTCAATTCCACATGAAATTGATCTGTAGCTTTGTTTGTTGGAAAACGTATCATGAACTGGAATTTTGATTGAAATAAATAATGGCTGTTGTATGCAACCGAGTAGAATAAATGAATGGAAAGCTTCATGGAAAACATTCGTGGAAATGTCACATTGTTTTACGACATTCAAACAAAACCCTTTGTATGTTTCAGCATCTCATTATCTTTGTTGGGAAAAGAATATATTGTTGTACGACGTGTTTCTGATGGTTTTCGTCTTTGTTACACGTTTTCAACACCCTCGTGTTGATTTTATAACAATTTTGCGGCTACACACATCATGAGCATATCTACGCCAATAAGGTAGTGAGCAAATTAAACTTTGTCGAGAGCTTGCGAATAAAATACAACACAACATAAGTTTCAATGGGATCAAACTTGAAATGTATAAAAAAAAAGGTATAACCACTCACAAAACATCAAATATTACCTCTTGGTGGTGGGTAAAAAAACAACGGATAACATAGCATTGGAAAGTAAATGTCACATTGCGAAGGGCATTAAAATGGGAGGGTTTTGAAGCGAACCTTCTGCCCACAGCTCCATCCCATGCAAATACCTTTTGAGTTCGCTTGCTGAAATCTTTCCCCCCAGAGGGATGGTGTGCGAAATCTTGATTCAATTAAAAAACCAGCGAACGCATCGTTCAGTTACTTCGTAGCGCACGAAATGGAAATTTAATCCAGCAACACTTACACCTTTGTGCCGTTATTTATCCGCCAGAAAAGGTCGCCGAATGCGAGCGCGGTTCCGCCGGCCGACATGGAACAGCAGGCCCCCACCGTTCAGCATTGTTTGCCGAAAGGAAAATGAGCGCCCAGCCACGGCACCACGGCGCAGGCTTAACTGAGTAATGCGGTTGCCGGTGCTGTATTATGCTGCGGTTTTCATTACCGGCCCCGGCACCCAGAGGCTCGGGAGACTGCCAGGACCTAGTGGCTTCGGTTCCGTTGGCCACCGTTTGGCAAACAGCGGAAATATCTGCGCCCCGTGCCGTCATGAATGTTGAATATGCGGGCTGGCCGGGCCGGCTGTTCGGTATTCTGAGCCGCGGAACAAGTGGGCTGAGTTATTCAATTACGGGCTCTTGCCTATCCGACTGAACCCTTCCCACCAGCTTCACCCGTGGCCGGAGACGCACTCCTTTCGAGGACTAAAGACAGTGCTCTGTGTGTGTGTGTTTGAGTGAGATAGTACGTGTGCGTGTGGCTCGCCCCGCCGGCATGATAAGACGCTAATACGCCCGGCGTCAGTTTTGTGCAGCAAACCTTAAGTGCTTGGTTTATGGGTTTCATAATTCGTCGAATGAATCCAATAGTCGGTCGACGGGGGTGTACCGGTGGGTGGCTGCTTGGATTTGTGAGCGAGATAATTGCTCTCCAAGGCGAAGAGGATGTTTATGCTCAGTCCCGGAAGTGGCGCTCGGCAGCAATGCTAATGATAGATGGGCTTATAATATGGTTTTCAGCAGTTGAGTAGCACAACCTTCCCGTGTGCTTCTCGAGGTCTTCGACGCGGTTGGTTTCAGTTGGCGGCTGAGTGAGGTACTGGGCAAGTGGAATTGCTCTGAGAAGAGGAAAACTTGTTTACAGCCGAGCGGTGTGTGTTGAAGGTTGGGAAAAAGCCGCTCGTGGTGTTGAGAACTGGGTTAGGAATGGTACCCACCAGTGTTGGGCTAGAACAGGTTGCTAGACACTAATTGGTATACGCCTATACAGGCCATGGAGAGTAATTGAGTTTCTGCAGCATGATACGTGTAACGATCTTATATGGGATCGAATGCGAGAAGTTTTACTCAACGCTAAATCTTTACCCAGTAAAATAGGCTCAAAACGAGAAGCCGTTTATTTCTCTGCAAATAAAGTAAGCGGAAACATAAAACAAAAGCGATACTTTTCAAAGCACTTAAGAATATCATTGAGCATCAAATCGTATAGTTAACGTTTCTTGTCATAGCATTTGTGACGCAGCCAGTGTTTTAAACGAAAGTCAACCAAAATAAGCGGTAATAATTAGTTATAGCAAAACTAATGTCTTTAGCGGGTACCGCGTGAGCTTATTGTAACACGGTGCGGATTGTTGAACAATTACTTCCGTCAAAGTCAAGCAGTGTCCTGGATGCGCTCGATCGTGACGAATAATTTAGAATAATTTTGCTTCGTACACTTCATTACCGGACGAAAGCCACCCGACGAAAGCAGGTCCGGGATATCGAGTTACGGACTTTAACTGTAGGACGTTGATAAATGATTTCAACCGAAGCAACCACTCGGGCACAAGGGATGCATGCAAACGTAAAGGCAACAATAAGAAAAACAAACGGAATTCACCATTGAAACAGCGACTATCAATCACGGTCGCATGCCCGATCCAGATCGGAGTGCGTCTATTCATCATAAGCACATGATTACCGTTCTTCTCCGCCAGGGGAAATCGGGAACTGAGTGGTGGCTCTGGATCACGGGAGCTCTTCAAACGAAGCAGAAGCCTCTTGTGCCGTTTGTTGCAAGTATCTAGGGAGAAACGTACACTACAGCTGAGCATATTGTGCTGCATTCCGTGCATCACGACCGTACACCTCTGAAACGAAAGTCGGTGGAAAAAGCGCCAACACCAGTCCCCGATTGAGGGTCCTGTTCGAAGGACATTGATTTGAATGACCATCGATTTCATGGTCCGACGCGGTCGATCGACAGCATCTGCTGTTGGCGACGTCACCAGCCGAGCTCGCCATGTCTTTTGTCCGCAATTGCTCCCGATTGCTGAATGATTCATCATAATGGCGCGTACCGTGGTTGGCAGATGGGATGGGCGGAGGCGATCCGAGCGGGCGTCGAATTGATTGCTTCCGGTTGGCCGGTTGGCCTCGGTGCAGCGGCGTCGAAAATCTCGTCTCCCGTCGACGGTGATGTCGTAAATCATCGAGCAGCGAGGACATCTTAAGAAAACGAAACCCGCTTTCTGAGTGCGCCCGCGTGCCCAATCCGGCTTATTGTTTTTCTTTTCCAATTTACTTCGGTAGCTTTTTTTTATTCTTGCACAGCGTCAGTATACCCCGCACCGGAAGTGCTCGAGTTCGGACGCTTAGCGTGGGTTGGAGCGAAAGCGGTTGAATTCGCGGTACGGATCAAAACCTGAAATGTGCGTGATTTGCTCTCTCTCGTTCCCAGTGTTCGTCTGTTTTGGGACGATGAAAAATAGTCTTTTCCCACCCACGGGGCAGTGTGTGGAAAGTAAAACAATAAGAACACGCGACAGGGAAGACTAAGCTAAAGCACGGAGGGCATAAAAAGGGAATCCATTTGTTTCCGGTCTCGGGTTGTCCTCACTACCATTGATGTCGAGGAAGTGGGCGCAGGGATTTGTATCTATGTCACGGTGGCACGGCCAAAATTCACGAGCGCCGCCATGTTGCGTTGGGAAATGGGTTTGGGTGGGGTATTTACTAGGGTTCGGTTGGGGTGCTTATTGCATTTTTAATTTCTAGTGCGGTACGTGCGGGCGCATACGAAAGCGGGCACGCGTGGAAGCTAGTTTCAATTTATCCGAAAGTTTTCCGATCGATTGGGCTTTCTTTTACCTGTGTATGTGCTTGTACCCATGTAGATCAACCCCTTGTGTAAACAGTGGTGTTTGGTAGTTTTATAATTCACGAAATGCTACCACGCTTCCGGGAGCGGCACGATTGCATTTTATCCGCTTGTTTACATTTACCCATTTGAATGTGTATGAAATTCTCCATTTGAAAAATGTTTATCACAAATCAAACACTGGCTTAATGTTAACAACTATAGAACAATGTTTGGTATTTGCTCAAGTATTCTTACTTTTTATTGCACAAAGCAGTAGCAGATCTCATAAGTATACCCATTAGTCCTTTTGGAAAAAATTTATCCTAGGCGCTTTAGCAACCGCTAAGCCACTTTTAAAATCATCCGTACAAAGCGACGGAAAAATCCAGGCTTAATTGAAACCAGCGCGCAAATGGTTTCTGGCCCGAAAACCTCGTGACCCGCGAGGCAATACATCCTCCCACGCATGACAGCGAGCACATGGTTTTCGTGCCGCCGGCCAAACGCCACAAAGCCACCGAATCCAACACTCCTTTTTGGGTGGCTTTTGGGGGGCCTGGGTTTCAGGCATGTGCTTGTTATAAATGGCTCCATCCCACCGGCCTTTCGAGCTCTTATCCTGTGTTTTAACCGCAGAACACGTAACGCATCATCCCGCGTGCTCGGGTTACGGGGTTGTTTGTTGACAAACCAAAGAACGCGAAAGAAATGGATTTTTGAAAACAAAACGATGTACTCTGGTGGCTTTAAGAGAGCTGCTACTTACACGCGCGTGATGGAGCCATTCTGGCAAGCATGGCCATGTGTTTTCGAGAGTAGTCACGTAAAGCTCGGAGACTTAGGAAAAGGGCTTTTTAGAGTACCAACCATGCAACCTACGGAGGGTCTAATGACGTTTCAATGCATCCTTTTACTATGAATAACGGTTCTATATTTTCCGTTTCAATAACGCATTGACGCATTTTGAGGATAACTTAAACATTCGTAGGAAAAAGTTGTTTAATCGTTGCTATGACAACCAGTACTTGAGCCGCATGCTGTTATTGTGTTTGGACTAACCTAAGAGTTTCAAATAAAAATTAAAAACTAGATTCCTTTGACCTTATTTAAAGTGCAGGTAAAAGAAACCAAATGCTGTGCCCAACGGCTCATCTCACCACGTTTTCGAAAAGAAATGGAAGCGGTCTCGGTAACGGCATAAAGCGGTCGGGCATTTTCCTGGAACCGGGACCGAAGAGCACCCAAGACCTCGACATTCTTTTCCCACAGAAGCGAAAGCAGCAAAGCATCCAGCCATTCAAGGCAGGTCCTGTTCCGTAAGATAAACGACCGCAACCAGCGGTGGGAAACATCTCAATCGCTTACTTCCGCCATTTTTGAATGGCCCCAAACCACCGATCTGCCATCGCGAAGAAAAGGTAAGAAGCGAGCTCGTTTCGAGTTTCAACGGTTAGAACGGTGGTAGGAGTGTCTGCTCCACCTTCTTCAGCTCTTCAGTGGCTGCTCGGTCGGACGAAATGTACAGATTTCAGAGCGGGAAAAATGCACTCCCGAATGCACCGGCTCGGTGGATGGAAGCTCGACCCGGACGGTGCAATGATGCAGACGAATAATGAAAAATTATTGGTTGCACACCCTTGGGGCTCGGGCGCAACGTGGAGCGGTTCCATTATTTGCTTCGATCCCTTGCGAAGGGCGGCCGAAAGGTTTGAAAAATTTATTCCTTCAAAGCTGCTCTTTTTTTTTCTCTCCTTACAGCCGGTTCAGCTTTGTGCCATCCTTCACGGATTCCCTCGACTTCAAGGGTGCATTTTAGCGGATACAGTTGAAGCACTCAAGCATTTATCTTCTCTCGATCCGCTGGCCCGGGCCGGTGTCTGTCTTCGGTCGGTTGTTTCTTCGCTCTAGTGGCCGTCAACAAACCGTGCACCATTCCGATGCGCCTGATTGCGCTGCAGCCTGCCTTCCGGCGTGGTATTCAGATGTTGAGATTCTTGGCCTCGGCCCGGTTCGGGGGAATGTAAAGCAACAAATAGTGACCCAGGAAAGAAGCACACGCTGGGCGGCGCTGGCTGCATGCGATGCAGGAAGTGTGCATCGGCGTTGTTTACGGTGGCAAAGTGCAACAAAGGGCCGCTTTTTGCGCTTGGGGAAATATTTTGATAAATTTCATCTTAATCCGTACGGCGCGACTGGTGAAGCGCGGCCTCCGTACGCTACAAGCGCCATTGTGGCTAGCCACAGCGCTTGAAATGGTTGCGAAGGGGTTTTGTGCCGGGACTGGACCCAATGCCGGAGCACTGGGAGCACGATGGGAAAGAATAAGCAGCAGAATTACAAGCGACAAGCAATGGCAGCCTAGTGGTGAGGTGAAAATATTCCATTTATTTAAATTGCATATTGCTCGATTGCTGCCCGCAGGAGACGGCGTCGGCGGTTGTAGACGGAACCGGACCATTCCCGCAATCTATGCCGGTTCAACCGAAAACCCATTTTCCAATTTACACTCGAGACTCCTTGTCAGAATTTCCAGCCGGTAGCTCATAAATCTCTTCCCGGGTGTCGGGCGGTTTCAGGTTTTCCTTTTTGCCCCTTTGGCATGGGATCTGTTCGCCTCGGCATCGATGGAACCGCCCGAAGAAAATGCTGCGAGAACTTATATGCATACTAGCGAGTCACTGCTAGACGATGGTGACAGTAGCGACCAAAAAAAATCCTAAAGCCTGTGCTTGAAAGATACATTGAAAATGCTAAAAGTTTCTTCCGAAACGCAAACGAAACGAAATCTTTTGAGTACGATTATATTCATTGGTTGATCTGCAAAGGTTTTTTTTGACATTCTGAGAAAATGTCTCGTTATCGTTGTTTCCTGGTATTTTTAATTCAAGACCAACATCTTTCAAGCCATTTTTAAAATACTAACAACCCGTTTCTGGTTTTTGTAATCCACGTAGGCGACGAGCTCAACCTAATCAAACACGCCAAAAAAGCAGGCCACTCAGGTGAAGCAAACGGGTTACGTACTGTGTGCCCTTTCGCGTTGCGGAAAACCCAACAATGCCACGAGCAATGCCGGGTAAACAGCATCCAGCTGCGATGGACCAGGCGGACGGAGAAGAAATAATTCTTCACAGTCGAAACGAAGAAATTACAACCAACTCCGCCGGCGTTCCACCCGCAGATGCCTTACACGCACGGACGAGGTACACCGTCTGCCCGAGAGCGATCGCATTAAAAATGATGGCAAGCTTGTTTTACGTCCCACCGGAATGCTTGTGGAGGTGGGCGCACGCAGACGTGCGCTACCGGAAATGATGACATAAATAACCGGAATATTTCCACCGTCACCGGGGGCCGGGCTGGGAAGCCTTCGGTAGCTGTGGTTGCCGTACATACGGTGACGAAAAATGGCCCCGGCTCGGTACCGGAATCTACCGCCATGACACGAACGAGCCGGCGGGCTTGGCCGAAAATGGGCAAAATCAGAACTAATGATCACTGCTGCTGCTGCTGCCGGTGCTGCTGACGCCGGTCGAAATGTCGCCGTATTTACACGTTCGTCATCGTATTTCATGGCAGAGCAATGTGCGTGCGTGTATGTACGGAGCAGGTAGGGTTCGTACATCCGGCCCCCAAGGTTCTCGGCAGCAAATGGCCACCTTAACCAGCAACCGACAAACGACAAACCATCCGACCGTGACCGTGCGGAACCACCCTGTGCCGCGGCCATCGGAACCGAAGCGAGCATCCAATCGAATCGCCATATCCGGTGCACGCTGCAAACGGATGAAAAACCACCCATACCGCCTAACAAATGCACTAATCAATCGTTTGACTTTTACCGTTGCGACTGCGGTCCTGTCCCCGAGGGTGCGCCCATCTATCGATCCGGCTCGGCACCGGAAATGAAGCGTCCATTTGCAACGAATGAGGATGTTATTTGCGGGTGTCGGACCACTGACGGATTTACTGCAGATTGTGGTTTCTTGGTGCGCGGGAATGCACATCGGCACGTTGGCAGGGCACATCCATCACGTGACAAGAGGCTGGGAAGCAAGCGAACCCGCCCGGTTACCGATCCTTGCGCACGTGTGCAAATTGTTGACCGCTTTCGAAAGAGTGAGAAGTGCCATTCGTGGAAAGCCAGCAGTCGCGTTCGTGGAGCAATAAAAAATACAAAAACGGGCTGAAAAACACACCATTAGATAATGAAGAACTGAAGACGTCCTGAGTAGGGACTATTTATGGACGGATGCTTGAAGCGCGTGGAAAATAAGAGGTTTGAAAATGCTGCACGTGCAAGTGGTTTCAAAATAGAACGTCTCTCTGTTTACGCCAATTTATGCACAAATACTGATCGGGTTTGCGTTGCAACCATTGAGCAAGATGACCGGCCACTGATGATTTTTTCTGACACGAAACCACAAAGTGTAAACGTTCCGTAGCACTCAATTGTTTCCAGCATTCGTCCATGGCGAAAGCTCTTCATGAAGAACAAAAAAGAAAAACGACACTCTTCTAATCATGTCCCGGTGTTTCTCGGCAATCACAGCAATCCTCTTAATGAAAATAGGAGCTAAAAATGGCACCACTGTCACCCTTCAACACACCGGTACGCCACGTCGTTGTCGACGTCCGGGCAAGAATACTCGTCCCTCGTGTGCCTGACTAAACCGTAGGTCTATGGGTGGGCAAGCAATCTTCGAACGGGTACCGAGCTTCCCACCGGATTTTCTGCCCTCGCTCAGGTCGAGTGAATGGAGAAACAAATGGGTCAAGCTCTCGCTTTCGGGCCGGGCACGAAATTATGAACCCACATAATGGCGGTAAGCCGATAGACTCAAGGTGCTGCGCGAGGCGCAAGGATTTTTAGCAGATTGGACCGTCCAATGGTGGGCTCGGCTCGGTGGAGCGGAATAAAATTACCATTTGCGAAAAACAAACAAACAAAAAAAATGAATGGAAAGCATCAGCCCATCCTTGGGACTCCCACAGACCGCCCACAGGCCGCCTCCCGCCTGGTGATCATTTCCATCGGTGTAGAAATAAAATATACTTTTTCGTGCCGTTTCGAGGAAAAATCCCGAGCCCGATGGTTCGCTGATGCGCCCGCCGGTCGGAGGAGTGAAACTTTTCGTCGATTTCTTTTCCGGGTTTTGGGATGTTTTTTGTAGCCTTTTTCATCCTCGAACTCTGGTTGCCACAGCGGGATGGCCCTTTTTAATAAACATTGGCGGTACCGCGGATCTCGAGTGCCTGCCGATTGGAGTTGTCAGCACATTTAACGCCGCACGGTGCTGATCTGGGTGTTCGGGGGTTTTTAATCGGGTTGTAAGGAAGAGCGGTAAGAAAAAAAACAAGAAAAAAAAGGTGAGCCGTGGAATAAAACTTTCATCGCGATTTGCTACGATATTACAGGAAAAAAAGCACACACATACACGCGCGAAGGGACGACTACTAAAAAGGCAATTTTATCTCGTCAAAATTCATTTCCAAACGTTTCCATCCCAATCGAAGTATCGGGGGCGGGTTTTCGGCTATTTTTTATGTAAGCTCAACTTAAAGGCCTTGCAGTTTAGGCCCAGCGTGGGGTTTGTGAGGATTGGGCATTGAGGGGGGGCATTGTGGCCAATAATTGCTGCCGGCCATTTTGTGAACTTTCCCGTTGGCGGTCGAGTCAGCTGTGAAATGTTTCGGTCGGCTCGGTCACGTGTGTGCGTGTATGTGCTGACGTGGCGTATTTGCGGCATGCAAACCACCGAGCAGAATCCTGTACAGCAACGAGAAGAAGAACAAGAAGAAGAAAGAAAAAAACAGTGAAATAGAAAGAGCACAAACTCCCGGGGCCCGGCGATGGGGCGAGCATAATTGCGCCCGCCCAACTTCCGGCCAGCTGTTCGGGGAAAGTTAATTTGTATCTCTAATTTACTTAATTGATTTAGTACCGTTGAATGCAAATTTACCAAGCACAGGCGAGCCGGGCCGTGTGATAAAGTGGTGCGAAAGCACAGTTTCTCAAAGCCATTCAACCGTAAACCGCGCTCGAATTGTTGCCCCCGTCACGGTGAGCGCAGTTTCTGGGTGAAAGTTTTCACCGAAGCTTGGTTTTGATGAAAGGTAACACGAAACGCAAGCAACGGGTAGTTTGGGGGCCCCCCTAGCCGAGAAGCCAGCTAAAATATGTTAATTTTCGGGCAGACAAAAGTTTAGTGGTTTTATAGTTGCTATCATGGCAGTCGGGCCCGGGTCTATCGGGGAAGTCCGTTTAGCGATGGTACTGCGGTGTCTGTTTTCGCCGGGCAAAAAGCTGCCCCCGTTCGAGCGGAAACGATGGGAAAATGTTGTGCCGGTTTTTTGAAGCATAAAGAAAGAAGCTAAGCGCTCGTGCTCTCTCGTGGCTACCGGTGGCTAATGAATGGGTGGGTCGATACGGTTGCAGTATTGGTTGCGGAAAGTCCTTATAGCTTCCCGATCGGCCCCTTTCGGCAATGGGTTGGCAGCTGCATGCAGCGTTATTGTTGTGAGCACATCACAAACTTTCGGTCGTCTCGCATTCATGGCCCGTGGTTCGGTAGCTCAACGGTGACCCTGCGAGCTGGGAAACTCCGTCATTAACCCGATGAGCCGACGTGCTAATGGGTCGTTTCATATTTCATCACCGAGTCCTTTGCACCGTGCGAGAGTGCGGCAGGCTCTGGCGGGAGCTTTCGAATCCTAAGCAAATATAAAACTTCCACACACCGGTGGCGTACCGGTTTGTTTCGTACGTCGACAGCGGTGATTGGTGTGGAATAATTCTTCCGATTACTTCTCCCACTGACGTCACCGATGAGGACGGGTTGACGCAGCCGATGAGGACGGGTGCTTCCGGTCAACCGCTAGGATCGCTGGGATTCGATCGGATCCTTTACGGAGGAAACCGTCCCAACTGGACGTCCCCGTGGGGCTATTTCGATGCGAACTTATTGATTCCGGACAGCTGTACGGAACATTGGCGTACATCGGAACCCCAGATGGGTTGGATTCTGAGCGTAATGTCGAGGGGATTAGTGATAAGCCCTCCCCCGTCACTCTGGTTGGTTGCTTCTCCTTCCCGAGGGGCATATTGTGGAAATGATTTGCGATTGTTTTGCTGCTAAGCGAAAAGCGAACTGGGAAATGGGTGGACGCATAGGAAGGGAGAAAAAAGTTTTGTTTTCTTTTATGTGTGTGTGTGTGTGTGTGTGTGTGCTGTCCCACAAGGACCGATTTATGCATATCCGAGTTGAACGGCCATTGAGAGCGAAGTGTAATCACTCTGAGCTTGTAGCTTAGCTAAGCAAATCTGATGAACACGCTGAATTGAGATGTGTTTGTTGTTCCCATAAATCGAGCAATTGCCAGAGAAACTTCCAGTAAAGCTCATTTAATTGTGTTAGCTCAGTAATCAATTGGCAAAACCATACCGTAAACCTGGCTAATGCTTCTACAAGTCATCAGCAACGCAATGCAACACGACGGGAAAGATGAAGAGCATTTTTGTTTTGCTTTCTGAGATGAAGCTCAATCGGAAGACGGCTTGCACGTATGATGGAGTTATGCGCTTCAATTTGATCTTGCGCATCTTGAGTTTGATAGAAAACCGTTCACAACACTCGTATTTTGAGGACACTTCTATTTTCACGTTAGCAGCGGGGTGGATCATACGCTTCGGTTGCGCTAAAACCCGCAGCCAAGTCACTATTTATGTTACACTTCAGCATTCACTTCCGGCGCGAGCGAACGGAACCAATTCCCACCGACCGGCCGACCGACAGAAGATGATTCCGACCTAGGGATACGGCATCGCTGTTCCCCGGTGGAGATTTCGGTGAATGCTTCGTAATCAAGCGTATGCATAAATCTCCCCCGCGAAGCTCCCGAGAACGTCGGACGACGGTACCGACGGGCGAAAATAAACAACTCGTAATCGCGCTTGCAAGCATGCAGTTTGTATGCAGGTTCGGTGCATCGCAAGGTTCCGGGAGCGGTACGTTTGGTCGTCCTTTTTAGTTGGTGCCGTTTCCGGTGGGCGTACTGCCGCAGCATGACCCCGGCTGGGACACATAGCGGCCGACTTTAACGTAACGTCCGAGCGGGTGCGGTGGTGAGCGAATTTAATTAAATGTCCCATCAGTGCAACGCGTGGCCGGGTTGGGTCCAATTAGGTGGAACAATCCGAAGCCATGGTCAGCGTGAGACCCACCGGGGGTGGAGAGAGAAAATTATCATCATTATGGTGTTTTGCATGCGCGACATGACAGCTACGACAGTTGTCCGCCGGATTAATTGGGCACTTCAATTACAGCCGTGACGGCGCATCGTCAAATCGATTAGTGCGTTTCTCGTTTGACTCCGTTTTAAAACAATCATTCGAGCACGCCAAGCGATACTTCGACTTTATCACCCGTCGGACGCACTTAAGCGGCAGCTGAAGCGGTTCTCCGGGCTGTGTTTGGTGCCGTGTTTGAGCGCCGGATGTGGGCAGGTGAGCTTTGAAGAACCGCACCCTGAAAACTAATATTAGAACGTGATTATTGCACGATCAAAGCGTAAAAGCTTCACATGCCGTTACGGAAAAGGATGCTGCATTATCGCGGCTGGCAAAGCGGCCATTTCCCATCATCAAAGGCCTCCCTCGTTGTGTGTTGTGCTTGCGTGAAGAGAAGCGTAGCAAGCGCAGCCACTGTATTAGTTATTGCATTCCTATTTTGCCACGTTTCGCTCCCGGGTGGTGGATGCGAATAATCAAAACACCCGCAGAGCCGGTCGGGTTTCTGAGCCTTTTATAGCTGGTGGAGCTAGTGGAGGTGGTTTAGTTGTTCGGAAGGGTGTGCGAATACGTTGCCGTCGAGTGGAGCACAGCGTGGAGCACGATCGCGGACGAAACCATGATGATAAAGCCCTTTGGCGCTAGCAGCACTGTCTCAAGGAGCTCTTTCGAGAATGAGCTGTTTGTTGTGTTTTGATGCTTTATCTTACCGCCGTTGGGTGGGTGGAAAAAAAAGCACGTCCAATATAACGGTAGGCTGGCTGCGGTGAGTCGCCGTGGGGCTTTAAGGTAATAGAAAAATTTAACCAACCAACGTATGACAGGACGACAAATGAGCTCGGCCATGTGCGGGCTTTTCAGCCAGCCGCTTTAGAGGATGTGGCGTTTGATGTTCACGTCACGTGCTGGAGGAGCGCGTGGTCAGGATATTTTTTCTGTCACCATTGCGTTTTGCTTCGTTTCACACCTGTAAAAGGGCTGTATAGCACTATAATAAATATTGCCCCTGATTGGTGGGGTGTTGCACAGCAAGGATGCTTTTCCGTGTTTTGAATTAAAAAATACCATCCCGCAGCTACTGATGGAGTCAACAATGCTGATCAAACAAGGAAAAACTCATCTGCGCAGCCGCTGTTAATTTTTTTAATTAAATGCACCCTGCAAGAAGCACTGAGATGAAATAAGTAATTTTTGATGCACGTTTTAAGCGTGGTAAGTTTCAACCTCGATAAGTTGACGTTTTCACGAAGATCGTGCGATGAACAAGCCTTGGGTCTATTTAGTATTTATAAATATTAATCATAGTTTATGATGTAGCAAATCAGACTGTTGCATAATGACATATCGCTAATTGTATGCCCTTAGGTTATCGAAAGTTTCATTACGTTTGAAAACTCTATATAAACGTTGTTAAATCAGAAACAATACTCATCTGGAATATTGAAATGTTTTTTTTGTGGAATTATTATTCTGACAATAATTCTCGCCCATGTCGCATTACATGAAACCGGATTGGGTAAAGTGTGCAGATTGAATTGGCAAGAGCTTATTATGTGTTCCTTCCCACACCAAGGCTAGCGATGTGTGCCATTTGTCGCTAGCCACAGCTTTGTCAATTAGTTCGAGGGATGCGGTAGAGTGCCACGTTTTAGCAATCAGTCCATGGGCGTCCCGACGGGACGTCAATCATGTAGATAGCCCGGACATCGGGGAAAACGTGAGTCGACTGTACGATGCCACTCGTTAGTGTTCGCTGCCAACGTCAACCCGTATGCCGGAACGGGTTTTTATTTGGCTCTATCATTCGTTTTTTTATTTGCGAAAATAAAAAAATAACCAAACCCACCGACAAGCACTCCCTTTGAAGCCTTCAAGGATACGCGAGCTCGTTGTCTCCGAGTTGAATGTGTTGAAAAATATTACAAATGAAGCTGTAACCATGGTGACTTACAGAGCAGGATGCTGTACTGAACTGGTTCCAAAAAAGTGTTTTGAAATTGACCTAACATTTACGTTACACGTGGCTGCTGATTCCAACTACTTCGAATGCATCACATAAACCACCATCTCCTGCTGCAAACTGTTATGCTCATAATTTACTGTGAACGTAATCCAACCAGTATGTATGTTTGTACTTCAGACACCGGTCCATAAGTGGTCGTCTTTAAACCCATTCACAAACTGTCCTCGTGGCGCAGGTTGAGCCCTAATCATGGCAAAAACACTCGAGTAACACAGTGCCACCGCCGGTTGGATCGTGATGACACAATGGAAGGCAACGTGCGGTTCAACCCGTTCGGATCCACCTGCTAGTCCGTTGTTTGCTGTGTGGTCTCGAAGGACCCCGTTTCCCGATTAGCGTCGGCATTTGAGGCGAGCCAAGTGAACGAGCGATGATGGCACGTAGCATCATCCGACCCGAGATGTGCTTTCGATCGACTATTTCTTCCACAAACTAGGCTGATCAGTCATGTCTCGCCGGGTGGTCGGCTTTTGCGGTAAATCAACAGTGATTTATGGAGTACAGGAGCTCGGCAGTCCGGCCGTCACCTACGTGGTTACATTAGCTCCAGCACCGACATTGACCGCAGCAGGCGACGGTGCGTCTGAAAAGGTGCGTTGCGGCAGCTTCCATGTATGGTTTGCTTTTCCGTTTCCTTGGTAACTGGCCCTTGAGCAGGCCAACATGCCCTACAACCGACTCGAGAAGGGCTAGTGGACACACTTCTTGCGCTGGTGGTTTCTAGAACCGGGGCGAAACAACCTTCGACAACCGATGAATGCGTTTGGTAGGTCATTAATTATTAATTGCATCTTCTAGATAAATCATCCGTTCCGGTTCTGCTTGCAGGTGCAGCTGCCTCTCTTTATTGGCGGCATTTGTAAGTGAACATCGCAGACAAGCCAATACGTGAAACAGCGGTTTGCACAAGTAAAGTCTGATTGAGCAGCAGCTGCTGGTAGTTTTCCAGTGTCTAGTTTATGAATGAAACAGACACTGCGCGTTAAGCCACAATCGCGGTTAAGGGCAATATATTATTATAATATCAAATAAATTAATAAAAAAGAAAAAAAAGTAATTCAGTCAACTTTTAAGAGCCACGACAATAAAAAGGAGCCGCTTGCATTTAAAGTGCCTTGGTCGAAGGTTATTGTTGGTGGCAGACGATGGGCTGATGCGGTGGGTTTATTGCACGAAGCGCGAAAGAGGGAATTGCTGTTTGTGAAGGTAACAATGGGAATAATAATTACTTTGCAGATAACGGAACCATGCCAAGCGTTTTCAAACTCCGGAGGCCCAAAAGAAGACTTTAAGGTAGTATCAAATATGGCCCGCGTTATGGGTCCGCGTTCGAAGTTGTTCAAGGAATTTAAGACTCTTCTCTATTGAATATTTCTGAGTGGAGCATCGTAAGGATTCGAAAGCTCGGCTCCGAAATGCTACCTTTCTACGAGCTTAAGGTAGCATTTTACCGCTTACTCAATGACGGCCACGGGGGTGAATTTTGGGCGTGTAGCTTTTCTCTGACTCTGCTTGTCCTGATGCCTCACACTGCCGGAACGTTGATTATTTGTTCTAGCACGTGATCAATCATTGTCCCAGAGATGATTCCATTCGCTTTAACGTTGTTTAATGAGCCCCACCGGAATGTTGAATCATTGAGCGACATTAGCCTGCACCATCCATGAGGTCAGCGGGAAGCGTAGCATTGCTTGAAAATCCGTTTCCAGTTTCATCCTGCGTTTCTTTAGCGGCAAAAAAAAAGAAGTCCTTCCCTCGACAGCGGCCATCGGACGTTTTGTTGTTTGCTCAGTCCTGGCCCGCTCTATCCATCCACGGATCCAGGGATGCACTCGCAACACAGACGAACCGGAACGGTCCGGTTTCTTCGAACCGGTTACGATTGTCAACTGCAGCGCTGGCGAGTGCATTATGGCACGGGCTTGTGCAGATGACTGCAGTGTGCAGAAGATAAACTTTCCGCTCGCCCAAAATGGACTTTCTTTCTTTTGCCGAATATTCCCCTCCCGGCCCAGCCCGGATGACTCGAGTCCAGCCTCGAGTGCACTCGAGTGGTGGCGGTGCTCGATATTGTCTAATTGTCTTCTGGTTTTTCCTGGGATCAAATGTTCCGCAACAATGGACGAGCTCGTCGGTGTGGGGTGGCGTGTGCCGAGCTTGAACCGGCAGGGAGCACAAAATTTCCCGCACGGCAAAAGAAAAGCACCGGACGGACGGGTTTTGTGCTCTCTTAATGGGGTTTTGGACTAATTACTCAAATAAAGTCCTTCCGCCGGCCGGCTGCGGGACGAATGCGAGTGGCCGGCGCAGTACAGTGTGCAAACACTCGGAAATAGTTCAAAGAGCGGTGACAGTGGCTCGAGGATTGGCGAGACTTAAGCGCAACGGCATCATACCGGGAGCAAATCATACCGTCACGCTCGGACCAGCGGGGACACTTATGCAGCCACCATTTGCCCAAGCGCACTAGAACGTTGGCTCGTTGGTGGGCTAATAAAGGGAGCAAAAAAAAAAGAAACGGTTGAAAGAAGGAAGCAAAAAAAATGCAATCAAACGTCCGTTCGAGCGATCGCGTTGCTTTATTGAGCTGCTTTTCACCGCTTTGGAGCGGGGAAAACTTTGAGCCTTTTGGGGGAAAACTTTGTGTGCTTTTACTGTGCCGACATTAGCGCTAGCGGTTCGTGCTTTTCATTTAGCGGATCGTTCGAGCCAACGATTGTTGCTTCGTTGCCGTTTTTGCATTATTTTGAAATGTATGTGAGTTTGCCTGTCAATTTGCAGCTTAATTTTTGTCATTGCGATCAACAATGATGTGAGTTGAGGCATTAATATTCAGAGATAATCTGTTGGACGATGTTCATTTATGTTAAAAATGAACTGCTTAAAATAACACTTTAAAGCAAAAGAAAATGTGGTTTCCATTTATCAACGCTTCGAAATTGATATAGAATTTATTTAGCAGCAGCATTCTGATTTGTAGATTCTATACCTTTTCCGTCAAAATGTTCAGCAAATGGAATCCAAACGGTCGATGAATGTATCTCCTTAAAAAGACTACCCCTAAGTTGCTGCATATTAAACACCTCTATTTGGCTTGGGTGTCGTTTTATTGCTTCCACAGCCATTGCTCGGCGCTGTGATTGAGCGCCAGCTTCGCAAGCGAACGAAGAACACAAAAACTGAGCAGCTCGACTAAATGGCCCTCTGTGTTCGAGAACCGCGTTAAATAAAACATCCTTCCCACCGGATGATTAGCTCACAGCGGTTCGCTCACAGAACAACTTTCTCGGCGATATATTCTAAATTTCATGAGCAGAACCATATGTCTTCCGAGTCGCCCCGCGCACGCCACGTGTGTGACGAGCTGCGTACCGTGTTCGCTCGTGGTCTCGAGTTTTGGCTTCGAATCCTTTTTCGCTGTCGGCATCCACCGGGACTATCCCTTCCAGGCTAGGGGCCGCTAGGGCCGCTCAAATCACTGCCGCTTCCCCGACCACCGGGCACGACGTCGAACGGGTTGCGACACGTGCTTCGGAAAAGTTTTCCTTCACCGTTCAAAGGTCCTTTTTCACCCGGGGGTGGTGGTGTTGAAAAAACAAACTCAAACATCTAAAACGGAAAGCGAAGAAAGCGGGTTAAAAAAAGAACCGAAATGGCAAGCGAAAAGAAGAAAAAAAAACAAAAACGAAAAACGGGACTCGTTCGACGTGGCTGTCCCTATTTATGGCCGTGTCAACCGTCCTCGAGCCTCGTGTGCAGTCCGCACGAGAGTTTTCCCCCGTAACGGAGCAAAACTTCCGTGTTGATTTATTTGGGCACAGGTGCCACCCGGTTGCTTTGTTTTAGATGATTTAGAGCGACGACGAAGGGTTGTTGGGGTGTTGGAGTTTTGTCGGTTTGGTTTCAGCGGCGGCGTCAATTGGGGTGCGTGGGCACAATGAATAGGTAAGGGCGATTCGAGCTGCCGACGATAGGTGCTGCAACGTGCCGAAGATGATAAATATTCAGCACACTCTTTAACATCTGCCGCCGGCTTTCAACTTGCTCGTTGGCGGCCATGGACACCTATTAGCGCTGAGGGCCAATACCGATTTTAGCTGTAATTGATATCAGATGAGTGGTGAAAAAGGAATAAAAAAAGCAACTATAGCTCTGCGTTGAAAGTTACTCGTCTGTTGACTACTGTGGATACTCGATGACTACTATACTCGTGAACCATTGGATTTACGTGGGAATTTTTTGTAATCCTTTCAACGAAACAGAATAGCGAAAGCCCGTGTTACCCGTAATTCCGGCAGCACCAGGAACGTGGATAAACCCTCCATACACGTTCGGCCGTTGTTCAAAGGTGTGGAAATCGCTCGATTGAAATTCGATACACCTACCGAGAAGAGCTAAATGGTGAAGGAAATCACCCCGTATTCGTATCATCCCGCCAGAGGGTGCGAACGTTCTCGTAGTGCTTGTTGTTCGCTTTTAATGTCAGCCCGGAATGGTTTGCCCTCTTTTCAATCGCCACCGCAACACCAAAGCTGAAGCTGCCCAGGATACGTAATAAAGCTGCTTGGGAGGCAACAGCACCACACGGAGGAAGATTTGTGGTTGGCTAAGAATGGCTCCTAGCCAGCAAACAAAGGCGAAGCGACGAAGAAATGGTTGGAAAAAAAAGCAACCAATCTCGCACTAGCGAAAGGCAACACGACCACGAGTCGCCATCTTAGCGTGTCTTCCGGTGCGGTTAAATAATTAATCGAGCCAACGGTTGCAGGCAGCCGCTGCCACTCGATGAAGCCACTCGAATTAGTTGTGTCCGTTCGGTTGGCCGGTGTTAGGTTTCTTCCGCCGGCAGGATAAGACACAAATCCTCCGCTCCGTGGGTCGGTAAGAGGATTTTCCTCCATCACCCAACGGAGATCAGTTTCTTCGAACTCGCACGATGGCGAATGCCTGGTAAGAAATATGAGCCGTACCTGGCCGAAGCTCCCACGGGGAGGATTGGCAAGCCATCCTTGAGCTGCCGGTCCTTGCGGGAAGGATGAGAATTTGGGAAGGAGCTGACGGTCGGTAGCGTTCTTTCTAATCTTCGTCTTAGTGCTGGCCTTTGTGGTTGGTGAGTTTTGCAGTAAAACACAACGAAAGCACTTTCAGTGTATTGAGCGAAAAACAAAAAAAAAATACGCCTGCATCGCAGTTGAAGAGCTATAAGATGTACTTTTTCTAGATGCACCATCCTTGCGATGCACGCGAATATATTGCATTTGGCTTTCCACTTAATCATCGGTGGCGCTTCATATAGAAACTACTGGCAACACTCGCACATGCATGGGTACGTCATCAATTACCACAAACACGAACGATCTATCTATCTTTCGGTGATGAACGACCCGGATGCACCGAGCTGACCATCCGCAGTTGAAGTTTGATGGACTTCCAACGAAGATTTCGTCAAATGCGAAGCCAACCAAATACAACCTACTGAGCTTACACTACCGAGCTTCGAAGTACTTTCGAAACCGGAGTGATTTGTGGCTCATGCCGGTTGACTGGCTGCATGATTTGGTAGCATGGCACAATGCATCGGCAAACTGAAACCAATTCGAATCCTTGCTGTCAGTCCACGGGCTCGATGGACAGCTCTCGGTGAACGGTGTGGAAAGCTGTCAAAAACGGGATTGATTCAACGGTTTCCCTCTTTTATTCGTCTACCCGTTCTCGACTACCGTTGGGTCGGGCAAGAGTCGCTCGTTCCGTGGGCAGCTTTTTCGCCGAGCTGTTTCATCAAACGCAGCTCCAGAAGAACCATTCACTGCGCTCCGGAAGGGTGGAGCGTTGACGGTTCAAAGAATTTGCTAGCCTCGCTTTCACAAGCTTTTTCCGCGCGCGTCCGTGCCAGCGTAACCAGTGGGCGGCCATATTAGGGCGTAAGCTGATTAAATTTACATTTCATGAGTCTCCCGAGTGCACTTGCATCGCCACAGAACCCACCGGTCCCAGCCGAAGGCCAGCATTCTTTCTGTCCGTGCTAGCGAGGAGCGCATTTTCGCTTCTTTCTTTGCTTAAATTTCGTTTCCCGCTTCACTAGCCGGAAAGTTGTGGGAGGGCGCGTTTTAAAGCCCGATCATCCGAGCGCCACTCTAAGGGTGAAAAGTTTCGCCTCGGAAATAACAGCGGGCTGTTTTGCGCGGTGCTGTCTGCAGACTGTGGTTCCGATCGCTATCGCCAGCAATGGTGGGGCAGCTCGAACGCGGCCACCATGGGTAACTAGATGAGCCGTGGCACTCAGGTGCACCGATAAGGACATCCGCGTTCAGCGGATGGCGGTGGTGGTGATGATGCGCGCGAGTGTGGGTTGATTAAAACTTTGAATCAGACAATGGGTTGAATTCCGGACGTGGTGCTATTTTTTTTGCTCCACGTGAAACACGTGTCACCTGACGAAGGAGGATGGAGGCGATGGTTGTAAAGTTTAATTGAATAACCAACGCCAACGCTCCCGAGTTGCAGATGAAATTGTACCGAGTGTTGCGTGAAGTGATTTTTGTTTGGCTGTCATTCGCGCATTTTCTTTTTACAACCCAAGCGTTGCGCTTTTACGTTCAAACCTGGCCCGCGTTCATTGAATATTTTTAATAAAAAAATCTACTTATCTCGTTCGGTGTTGTGTTTTTTTTATTTTCCCAAACATTAGGTAGAAATGGAAATTTTGCGCTTTTGACGGTTCATACCAAGATTAGTAGGCGGAGATGATGTTTCGTTGAGGTAGTGTTTTGTGTACGATTTTTCTAACAACATTTCAGTGCGATTATTTTGCTTTGTCTCTATTACACGGTCTAGTTTAAAGTTGTGCATAGCTCATGAGCGTAAAATCGGTTTTCCTGCCATGTGAAATCTCCTCCAGCAAGCAGCGCTCGAAAACCCATCCAGTAGTCCTGGATAAATGCAATAAAAAATCCTATCAAACTTGTAAAAAAGGCGCTGGTGTCGGAGTTACTTATTTTTGTTCGTTACAGGACTACCTTTTACCCTCGCACCCATCAAGGCCAGGTCGGCCTGTTACCTTGCGCAGGCATACTGCGACGACGACACTCCAGCAAGGCCACGGTAAATGGCTGCGTAATTGTAGGCTTCGAAATGGGCCGCAACAACGCGATGACAATCGATGCAGGGCAGCGGAAAAAAACCCGAGTGCTCGTCGGAACACTCGGCCGCACGTTGGAAGGCATGAGCAAACAGTTTTCAAGTTGTTATCTTTTTAACAAACTTCCGGATCGGTCCAGTGCACGGAACCGGCTCGAATGCGGGAAGTGCAAGTGGCCAACACCGGATCCGGACGAAGCAACCGAGGTTTGTCGCTGCTTTGAGAGCGATCCTCGTCAATCAGCTTGGCAATGGGCAATGGGCGCCTCTTCCGTGGTCAAGCAATGAAGTAACTCGGTAATAGAATGTCAATCAATTCGTTTGCTCGTACGCCACCGCGTACGTGACGCGACTGGCCAATGCGCTCGGTTCCGGTTGTGTAGCGCTCCAAGTGATGTGGACCAGCTCGAGCTTTTCCGGTGCCGGCAATGGAACCAGGCGCAAAAGAGAGAGAGAGAGGGAAATAAATAAACCGATCGGAACCGGGGCGCACTGAAAGGTTGCCCCGCAAACCGAAACGATCTATCTTTTTCGTGTGTGAGAATGTGCCGCTTTTTTTTTTCGTTCGCCGTTGTTACCAAAGCCAAGTGTCATCCTTTCCCGATGCGGTGGTGGCCTTTGGCAGCCGAGGGACGCGCCTGCACCCTCGGGCCGATTTTCCATCCAACCAACCCCCGGGCGACGGTCGAGCGAGGCACACTTCCGGTTCCGGACGACCAGGATGGGGTGCAATTTATTCATGTGTGAAGAGATCTTAAACGGACCGGTGGCGGGTGCCAGAGGATGCGGCGGTGGGTAAGGCAACTACCACCCTCGTCTCGTTAGCCGTTTCGTTGGTGGCCGGAAAATGAGGCAGGCGGATCGTAGGCGGTGGTGGCCAGCGATGGGTCGTTACGAATCCGAAACGGGCGGGAAATCTCGCTCCCGCTTTGCTTATTCAAATGTGCAACCGACCGACCGACTTGGCCATGTTACGGACATGACTTGCAAGGATGAACGGAACGGCACCGGAGCGGTCCGCTGCTGCGCCAACCCTTGTAATTAGATTCCCAACGTGCGGGTGTACGTAGTGGACTTCCTAGGGTCCATTTGCGAATCGTGTGCATGAATGGGAGTTTATTTTTCTTCATCCTTTTTACACGTGCCCTTAACCGATGACCACGTGGAATGCTTTGTTTCGCAAAAATGGTTACGATAAGGGTTTTGTCCAGAGATTAGCGGAACAGCAGTCGAACCCTCTTCCAATTTAATTGAGTTGCTAAAGAGACAGCGAGCGTACGGGAAAAATGCGAGTTATGGTTTGTTTTTTTTTCACACGCGACATTTCGTTTTGTCAGGGGTGTGCAAATATGATCAATCGTTTTGCGATGGTTTGCGGAGCTTTATTCCTTCTTTAGTGATATAAATTGCATCAAGTGTTCCCTTCGTGAAGTATTCAGTACTAATATTAATATACGATGAGAAGTAGTGGAAGTCAGTATAAGTTGAAGCACGAGCTCAGCTGGGTCAAAAGCCTTACCTAACGGCTAAGGAGACGGTTTTGTATGCATTTTTTTGGTAAATTATGAGTGAATCAAATCGGTGGGAAAAAAGCTCACTTTTAGAATAGCTGGTTTTAGTTAAAGACGAATTCTATGGCAGAAAAATATAAAATGGTTAAGCTAAATGATTTCAATTGAAATCGAATTATCCCAAGAGATTTTCCAATGCAGTGAATCATTATCTGATTGATGTGTTTTTTGGTATATTTGTGTTTACCAATTTCATGGCGTTCCGATTTGGTTCAGACAGAATCGTTTGAAAGTTTGCACAACATTCAGCCAAACATGAAGCGACATCAATCAATCATTATCTGATTGCTGTGTTTGGGTATATGTGATTATAACCAATTTTATGTCGCTTCGATTTGTCGATCAGCCAGCTCGTCTGAAAGTTTGCATAACATTCAATCAAACATGTAGCCCGTTTTGTGGAAGCTCTCCTTCAAATAAGTATTCAAATGAATAAATTCTCCTAACCGACTAGTTAAGCACACGCGTATGTCCTTTGGGGGTGCTAGATTTCTAATTAGATTGGTTGGTAAAACAAACCAAACCACCTGGCGTCCAGCAAGCGAGCAGAACCAGCACTCAAACAGCTCCCCAACTGGTAAGATGAAAACGAGGATTAGTAAACGGCACAACGTAACAGGAAAATGCACGGAGCATTGGGGTCATGAAAATAAATTGTACCCACGCGTTCGAGATAGCACCGAGTGTGGGAGTGTGTGTTTTTTTGTTTGTTTGTTTGTTTGTTTCTGTGCCGATTCTCATCCTCCATCAGGCGACCGTGCTGATCCGTGCTTTGCTGCAAGCAATTCCGATAATGATACTTCTTCATCACGCAACCGAGTGACAACCGGGCGACGACTGGCCCGTCTAATGTAATGAAGGTGCCGTCGTCCGCGCCAGTACTCGGCCCTTCGACACGGCGTATGCAGCGCCAGCGACCGGAATGTGTGCGGCGCCCGTAATACGATCTGATTTCAGATTTTTTCCCATTACTCAGCCACCGTTGCCGCGTCTGGCCTGTTGGAAAAGGTATTAATGGCGCCACGTTTCGTTTAACACGGTAACGACGTTCGCTCGGCGTAGAACGGAGCGCGCGCTTGGTTTTCTTGCCGACGGAGGACCCGACCCGCCGTAGGTGGAAATGACGTGACGCATTGTCGATTTACGAGCGGTCGTATTTCGCTCGACCCGCGTTTCCATTTCCAGCCGACAGGCCAGCTGACCAGGGGGGACGCTCGGCCGAGTTGATTAGCAGAATTAATGCTTAACTCAATTTCGTGGCTGGCGTGGCTGGAATGTGCGGGAATGGCATGCGCTACCTTCGGTGGGCAGCGTCGGGGTGGCCAGCGGAAATAAGTTTTTACGAGTCAGATGCCAAGGATAACTGGCTGCAAATAAAAACCGCAGCACCGGGAGCTGGAGCGATTCGGAGCGAGCAAAACGGAAGCCGAAAATGGAGGAAGAAAAACTACAACAACAACGACAACAGCACACGCACCCAAACCGAAAGAAGATCCGCAAGGTGGGCACAGACGCAAGCAAGGAGAAGAAGGCCGCCGGGGCCAAGGTAATAAACACTAGACGGCTTATCAGGCGGACAGGGAGCGACTTTGAGAATTTTACGCTCGACAAGCTTTCTGATTGCCGCAAGGTGCGCGCCCGGGCTGGCAGCGTGAGGGTGGAATATTTATTGGCATCGCAGGTCATTCGAGCGGGTGATGCCCCAAGCAGACGTACGGAGGATAACATTGAGGGGAATGGGGTAGACGGAGAGGTGCAGGGACGGAACGAAAGTAGGCCACGATGGCGCAAATGGAGCGGATGATGGAATCCGCTTTCGCCTTCAAGCTGGAGCCGCTCGAGTTCAAAGGAAGGGATCATGCATTTATAACGGCGTTAGAGGCGATTAGATGCCACGTGGGCGCTTTTTTTTTAATCGCCATTTTGTGCTAAATGTGGATGCTCGCTCTTGACGGCGTGGTGACGGTGTGTGAGTAACGGGAACGAGAGATTTTTTGGGTGGAAAAAAAGAGATATAAAAGTACGTAATCTCATTCCGTCCCGATCCAATTGCCTGTGGCCGTGGTGCGGGGGTATGTTTGCGCGGGAAAGCTATAAATAGCCGCGGAAAAACGCACAAATGTGCCCCGGTCGTTTGCACTGACCGTCCGATCGAGCTGCCCATTCGCCCGACACACTTTATTATGATCCATTAACTCAAACCGCACCACCGGATGGCTATTTCGGACGCTTTTTGGTGCTCAATCCGTTGCCGTGGAAACTCCAAGCCACCGAATGGTGTTTCTTCGAGTGCCTTTCTTATGCAGCTCTGACTTCCGGGCGACTTGGACCGATCTTCGAAATCCGCAGGGCTTGGTTTATTTGTTTATTTGCCACCGTTCGCGGTTGGTTGGTTTTATTTGCCACGCGAAATCTGTTGCCGTACGTATTGTTGATGATATTCGTTTGGTTAATGGCGTTGCTAAGCACCAGCGGGGTTGTTTTCCAGTGAACTGGTATGTGAAAGTATTGCTGTGTAAACTACGTGCCACTGCTGAAACCGTTGAGCTCTAGTTCGGTTTTGAATGGTGTATTTTTATTTCATCAGCAGTCTTCATGGACAAGTGAAAACTCTCCCGTTTTTTTGTATGAAATGAAATCAAGAAGTAAGCCTTTTGCATTCCTGTATGGATACAACATTAGCAAATTGGGTTGGTTATGTTTTTGAAAAATCAAGATAACAAACAAGATCAAACCTGCCCGCAAGGCTTCGTTGGCATGAGCACCCCGAAACCCGCAAGGATGTGCATTGTTTGGTGAAACATGCGAAACAGATGCATCTCCATGTTGCTGCTTCACAAGAACAAGCCGTTTCGAGTGCTGGAACCGGAAGGAACAGCCCGGTTGAAGAAGGACGAGTGTACTGAGCAACGCCGGGAGCGCTCGTAATGGAAGCAGAAGTTATCTTAATTTTTATGACCCCAAACGTCAGCCAAATATGGACCATCGCGTTCGGGTTTAAGGGGCGGACCGGAGCTTGGTGAATAGATTGGTTGCGGTTTGGTGGCGCTTCCCATGAATGGATTGGGTGGTAACTACTAAAAGCTTCTGCGGTAATACACGACAAAGTGGGCGATATGTGCCGGACGAAGGCTCGTGTAAATTGTGCCGGGAGGTGTGTCCTGTGCAGGGTCCTGCAGAGCTTCCATCGCACCGGCTGACATGTTGGCTCATGACGAGAAAATTCTACCACATACCTTTTCAGCTCGCTCACTGTTGTTTAGCCGTTGTTACAAACGAGAATGCTTCACCGGGTATGGTTTTGCGTTCCATAACGGTTACGTAACGTGCCTGGGAAAACATGGGAGCCTCTCCCGCCGGGAAATAACTTCCCGCAAGGGTGCATTTTTCTTTTCGGCCGGTGGAAAAACTCTCGTACGATCAAGTGTGCTGCCCAAACAACCATTCGCACCCTCACCAGGAGTGGATGTCCTTTCTTTTAATAGGGCGCTCGCTTTGTTCTTCTTATGTCTTAGTTTTTTCTCTTCACTTTTTGAAAACCACAGTCGGAGCGCTGGAACCTGCAGCATCCGGTCTGGGTTTTCTTTTTTAGGTGGAAGTGGTTCAATAGTAGCACAAGCGTGGTCACAGTTTCCAGTCCTCGTGGGTACGCCCTGCTTCAAGGGTTGCTTTGTTCGCAGGACTCCTCGACCGGTTCGAGGGGAGACTGTTCTTTTCACTCTCTTACGGTCGCATGGTCAAGAGTGCGAACTTGCGCAACACCTTCTCAAGAGAAATGCCACCTTTAGACGGCGCTCCAGAGCATAATTTGCAGCGGCCCTGGTGCTGCGGTGGGGTGTCGAAATTGCATTTCAATCATGCCCGCATTAAGTGAACTTTAAACAATGCCCCTATGGGAATGCCACTGGTGTGGGAAAGTTGAGCGCAAAAAGGAAAGACGCGCATAATCATACGTAACGCTCGGAAATTGTGAAGTGCAAAGCCTTGTTGAGCAAAGACGGCTGTATGACAGGACGCATCCCGACTGTATGGTGCCAGTGTGCTTGCTCGGATTCCTGGTGGGAGGTGGAATAGTTTGGGCATTGTTTAAATCATCTGATCCTTGGCCTGGTTGTACCCACCGGAAAATAAGCTGACCGAAAGCCGACAAGACGTGCCGAAACGGTAAGTGTATGTGTCCGGTTTAGGAATGTTTAAAATATTCGTTCAACGAGAATATTAGGTTAGTACGCCTGTGGATGTGAATATGTTTTGATGTAAGAGTGTTGGGAATTTTTGCAGGGGTGTAGAAAAACCTCATAACATGCTGCTGGTGCATGTAAGTTAATGGAAGTTGGAGTGTTTTCCACAACATTTCAGCAAGTTTAGGATCTCGTGGCCACAGAAAAGATTCAAAGGGGATTGCGCTGGTGCAGCAAATGCAAAATAATCAAAAAGCTTGACCACCAGTGAAGTCCTTGTTTCAACAACCGTGCTTAATGACTATGGTGCCAAATAATTAAATTTGCAACTGCAAAAAAAAAACCTTTATGCTTCATTTAATTCATCGCTCTTCGCAAAATCTCAACAAACAATGATTTCATCAACCCCCGGCTGAAGAGGGCGTAATTAATTTGATTCATAAAGCTGCCGGCAGCGATTTGAGGTACGCCAAGCAAAACCGGGCTTTTTTTTACGCGCGATCATCAAGGACCCATAATTGGCGATATCGGCCCCGGGCATTGCAGCTATTCCTGACTGGCCACGTACCGTGAAAAACAGCTCGTTATGATGAGTGCAAGCCGATAGCTAAAATGACGATGATAAAAAGCTCACTTATCACATGGACCGCTTCCCGTCTCGCCGTCCGCCCATTCACCATCGGCCCATACATCAAGCGGTGTCAATGAAAAGGGATTTATAAGCCCTAAACGAATCGGTCCTGTCAACCGCGAGAGTTACGTAATCAATATAAGAGAAAGTAGCTTTCCTTCTCGTTTTTCCGACCGAGTGCTCATTAGTTTCTTTTCACACTCGCTCTCTCTCTTTCTCTTTCAACGGTTTTATTTTCCTATTACTTGTTTTCTCTCTTTTTCTCTCTTGGTGTTCTTTTTTTGCCTCATACTCCTGTTCGATCGTTACGCTTGCATCGCTAATCAGTTGGCTCTATTTTTGTATACACTTTGTTTGTTTTCCAACCCACCGGTGGTCTTCTGGGAGGGAGATCCAGGACTCGTAACCGTAGCCGGTGCTACCATCATTCTCGCACGAACTTTCTCGTTCGCTCGCATTTATTCTCTCTCTCTCTCTCCTTTTTGGGCCTTATTGAGCCAGTGGTTAGCGTTCTCTCTCAGTGAAACTCGCGAAAACCCGAGCAGCACGAACGGGAAAGCAGCCACCAAGCGATAGCGAACCGTGGTCAGTATCGTGATATCCTTGTTCAAGCGCACATCTAGCCTGTCAGGACGAACGCGTCCTTCCTTTTGGAAGCTCGAAAGCACGGAGGTTTATAAGCTCGGAAAATACGCTCGCTACCCCAAGAAACACAGCCGATCGGAAGTGATCGCGTATGTGCGTACATACCCAATGGCTGTGTACCGACTAAAGTCGGGTGAATTTGCTGGTGTGTGTTTTAGTGTGTAGATGTGAAAACAGGAGTGCGATGAAAACAAAGGGAAGCCAGCAGTGAAGAAGCTTGGTATCGCCAGCAGTCCTACGGTGACATATGCGCTCGTTGGACGGCACTTCGTTGCTCTTCCTTAAGCCGTTTAGAATACCGGTTTTGGATGTGTGTCTGTGCGCGAGTGTGTAAGCTTTCGAGAGCTTTTGAGCCACAGGATGGTGTAGTAGGTGGGCATGTGTGAGTGTTTGTGAGTGAGTGTGTGTGCTTGTACGTGAGTGAGCGTTTTTCTTTCTTCATCGTTTGGCACACGCGGGAGTGTAAGGATTGAATGAAAACCACAAGCATGCCGTAAAACGGTTCTTTGGGAAAAATAGCGAATAATCGAGCCGTCGGTGTGCTGTCATTTTCCGAGCTCATCGCGCTTGGCGGAGTAAAAATAAAGCAATTACGGTGGATTAAAAGTTAAACGCAAACCGACATGAATGCCACTGCGCTCGGTTTTGTCTTGATAATGGTGGTGGGAATAGCAGGGTTGGTGGTGTTGATTCTGACAAATGTTGCACCCGTTTCTTGCCACGCTTGACCGAAAGCCAAGAAAGAAAGGGACTCTTGGTGGCGTCACCATTTCCAGCTTTGTTCGTGGTGGCTGCACTTGGTGGCTGTGTTTACTCAGTCAAATGGAGGGTGGTGAAGCGTTCAGTTCTCAACCTCGTACAACGCTTCGATGCACCTAATGCAGCTGCAAGGAAAACAAACATAAAGGACCACTGCATTGCCCATCGGAGTGAGCAATTATTTGCATTAGTGCTTATTCTAGAGCTCTCGGATGGAGCTGCAGGCGGAATGTGACCTGCGGTGCTTGGGATATAAATTGAGAGAATAAACAAGGATTTAAAATGTAGTGCAACCGCTCAAAGAATACAGAGAAGATATAAGCAATGTTGTTGCAGCTATTATGAGCACGCATTTATTGAACATCGGAGGGCATTTTTATATTTTGCTGCTTTTTTTTACTCAGAAAAATGAGCAAAAAAGCCTCGTTTTGATCAGTTGCAAATAGCCTTGTTTTATTTATTTAAATATATTTATTATTCCAAAATATGCGTTTTATGTTTCTCTTGGTTTGACAGTTTATAATTTATTTGGGATGTTTTGAATATATAAATGAAAAACAAGCTATGTAACTTGATGCGGTTGTTACCTGGTTACGGCATGACAACCTTATCGTAAGATCGTACACCAAATAGATTGTATTACAATGCTAAATGAAAGTCTGAGCAAAACTGTGCCATCTCGTTGCCGTTTGCTCGACAAATGAACAATAAATCAACCCCCTTTCAACGAGAGACTGGTGCAAAAGGTCAAAAAATAAATAAAATAAAACAACGAAACGAACCTCCGACACACCTCGACTTATCAAAACGTGCAAAGCTGGTGGCGTGGTTAAGAAACAACAGACGGCTGCACTCCACAGTGCTATTTACGCTCGGTGAAAGGAACTGGCAGAAAAGGGATTCACGTTTGAACGCGCAAAAACCCACGCCGGATCCTTTCGCCCGCTAAATCAACAGCTCTTTCGCTTTCGGCAGGATGTGATGGTGTGCTGGCAACAGCAACAGCAGCAGAAGAAGCCGCAGCTGAGCTGCGAGCGCACGGAAGCGCAAACAAATAAACAACATGGAAGTGAAATAAATTCAAATCGAGCCCGAAACGCATCGCCCGCGTGGTAGCGAAGCCGCGAAACATTACCCATCGATGCGCGACCACTACACATTCGGTTCGCACCACTACTACCTACCGTTCGGTGTGTCGCCGCGTTTGTTTGTGCGCCTTATTGTGTCCTTGCGTGTGAGTACGCGCGTGAGAGAGTGTGCGGCCGAGTGGCTGCCTGTGTGAGCCGGTGCCCGTATGTGAGCCGCAAAACCGGGTGGGGATTAGGCGCGCGAATCGCAAAGCGGTTCCCTTTGGGCGAGTTTTCCCGCTCCCTGGAAAACTAACGCGTGAAGCGGGCACACATCCGAGGTCTAGCCGTTGCTGGCGGCTAGGCGAATCCTTCCCTCGGTTGCGCGCCAACGACACGCAGACGGAGCCGCACGATGACTAATCTCGTTAATACCAACCTGGGATTTATTGTCTTTGGATTAATTTTTGCTTCGTTCTACGGCAGTGCCACGCGGATATTCGGTGAGTCAGAGCCCCACCGTTGGGTTTTGGTTATGGAATTGAATTTTTTTTATCTGTTTTAAGTGCAACGGCCCATGCATGGTGATGGCGCGTTTTAGAGCGACTTTATTTTCACAAAACTTGCTTAACACTATCACAAAATCGGGACAAATGTCAATTACACGGCTGCTAAGCAAGTCACAGGTGAATAATGCAGGTTTTGATAACAGCATTCATTATAACTAAAAGTTTGTTTAAAATAATCGTCATTATCAATACACCATGGAGCTAAATTTTGGTGTTTTACTGTCAGTAGTAGAACTACATCTTTCACAAAAAAACATTCTTTTCGTTTAACATTCAGTACACAAAGTACAATGCGTAAAGCTACAAACACATTTTCTCTCCATTGTAACATTGCTAACAATACTATTGTGTTGTTACAAAAAAAAAATTGCTTCCTGCTTCAGGATCTCGTTTTCATGTTTTTACATAATTTATGCAGTTAAATATTTACAATCCTGTACAACCACCTCATGTAAATCTGTAAAGGATAAAACAAGAAACAAACATCCCGTCGTCGAGCACTACTACGAAAAGGAATTAAAGTTCTACTCCAGCGACCCGGAGCCAGCAAAATGACGTGAAAATACAAAACATTGCAAGAATGGCAAAGCCGAGGCTTTGAGGGCAAAGCAGTTTTCCGGTGTCCCAGCCCGTTTATTACGATCTATCGTAACTTTTCCACCCTCCTAGCTCTCCTCCAGTTTCTTGCTGCTGACCTGCGCTTCGTCAGGAACCCTTTTCAAGCGAAGCAAAAACTTTAAAACCTGCAGCAATCTGAGTTAAATCGATGAAAGAGCTCCCAGCGGAAATGGTTACTAGCAGCGGAGAAAATGTAGGCTTAAACGCTGCTCGCAGCGAATCTAATCCATTCAGAAATGATTTTCCCTTCACCGGTGGAGGTTCGGGGAATACCAGCAGTAGTTCCGTTGGCGAGGCCGATGTCGGTGGTCGTTAAAGTTCACAGAGGGAAAAGTAAGGCGGCCAAAATCCCCTTTTTGTTACTCTGCATTCGTTGAATCTGCACGACAACCGGCTGCTTGTGGTGCGGGTGCGATAAGGAAAGTTACGGAAAAGGCGCTGGAATGAGTTGAGGCTGAATGGAGGCGCCTGGTGGTTTGATGGAGACGCCTGGTGGTTGGATGGAGACGCCTGGTGGTTGTTTGCGCTGTTAGTGCTCCGTGGGCATGGAATGAAAATTATTTTGACAGCTGGCTTTGATTAGTGCACTTCAGTGCGTATGTTGCCGTTGGTCCTGCCTTTCACGGTTTCCATCGTTCTGAACCGTGCGGTTGATATGCTGACGTATGGAGTTCGTCTGTTTGGCATTGCGTCTATTGGCAAAGGTCGTTGGAAAGTATGCTGGTTCTATGTTTAGAATGTGCAGTATATTACAGCTAAACTTCTCAAAACGCTATTTAATTTTGCCAATCAAAACTATTTAGATTATAACGTATATGCTCTTGATTTTTATCTATGTATGCTCTTCATCTTGCTGATAAAACATTTGTAAAAATCAGAGTTATGACGCACTTAATATTTCTCCTTATATAGAAGATCATATTTCCTATGCAAGTTATAATGTTTATGGTGTCTGTTACATGCATGAGTTTTCAATTTCAAAATAAAATATAGACGTTTTGTTAATTTATAAGCCATATAATAGGCATTTTGTAAATATAAAGGCAGGCAAATATGAAATGATCAAACTCTTAGTGGAACGAAAGTGATTATTAGAAATGAATCACTGATATGATCATATAATATGTGAAATAGTTTCACAACGTTCCTGTAGCAAATAAATTACGAAGTGAACGCCGCATTACTGTTTGCATGGTTTTGAGGCTTCCCGCTGCTTTGTTAAGATACTCACCCGAAATGCAGAGTTGGTGGTAAATCCTAACCCGCAAATCCTAATCCGATTAAACGAATCGACTATTTTGAGTTAAGGAGTGCACGGCTTCCGATAATTACAGGTAACTACACTCAATGTGTAGCACTATCTTAGTGCAGTGTTTTTTGATTTTATGAATAGTGTTGAGCCGTAAACTCTATCTTAATCTTAGAAAATCTGCGTACTACAATGCTTTTGGATAAAAAAGACAGTATTTTTTTTGCACTGAGCATTAAAATTGGCTTTATTTATTTCGTTTTGCATGTTCAAAAAGATTCATCACTTATGGTGGAGCTACCCATCAAAAATTAGGAAAAAGTTAGAGAAAAGCTGCTTAGTAGGGTACTAGGAATCTTCTTGTCCAGGAAAAAAGCTTCGCCTTCACGTTCCGTGCATTCCAAGGCCATGTTAAAGCGCTTGCTTCCCGTACCCGGGAGAATAATAATGTAATCCCTTCCAACGCCATCATTTCCAACGGTGCCGGGCAGGACGGAATATGCCTGGCCTCGGTTTTAACATGCGTCCACCACGAGCACAGGGCGTTTCTACCATTCACGATGGTGCTTACTCTCGGCACCAGCGGTACTGTGCCAGGCGGAAGAAAACGTGAAGTATTATCGATTTACGACCAGGTCGCACATAAAAGCGCCCGGAGAAAATACACCCGTGTTCCGATTGAATCCCGAGCAACGCCGCAAAGGTGCTGCAAGCGAGCGGCCCTTTTTGGTGGCGCGTCGGGAGAGACGAGTTACGTGTGAAACGGAAACGACGGATCGTTATCGTAATACCTCCCGCATTCGTCCGGTGAAGGGCTGCTTTGTACGGCACACATCAGAGATGGATTATACGGAACGGATATTCCGATCATTAGAAAAGAAATGCCTCCGATCGGTGCAATACCTTGCCGTAGTCGTGATGCGGATTGTCTCGTTACAGCCGTCGAGGAGCGAGCAGCTAGTTACTGTTGCGCGCTGTAAGCAGGACAATAGTCTCGCCCGATGGCAGGAATGCGAAGAATGAATACAATTTGGACATTCCCTTTAGAGCAGCTTAATCGCAGTGTCGTAGCGCAGTTGGGAACCCTTGAGCAACCGAGATTTGCACTGCTGTTGTGGATGTTGTATGAACTGTTTTGCTACAGTGGAATAACCATTACATCGAACAGTATACGAATAATGTGGCTCTCACAAAACTTTAGTGATGAATCGGAGAAGGACGGTTTTTAATTGATGTATTTTAAACCGCTTTGAAGAACTTGATCACATATTAATTTTACTCTTTGATGTTTTTTTTTTGAAAACAAAATATTTTTAGGTTCGTTATAGCTGGAAATTGAATATACCACCCAGTGGGGTGCTGTTTTAATTCAATTCACTTGAACAATAATTCATGATATTGCACAGTAATTTGATGGAATGCATTCGAGCTATTCATCTACATGGGATATTCATCATCACTATTCGTAAATAAAACGCTAGCAGCAGGCTGTCCTGTTCTGAATCCATTTATGTATGTACATTTGATTCAAACTATTTTGCATTGAATTCATTAAGGCAGAACGACACTTTCTCTTGAAAAGTGTACAACAACGAAAGGAATAAAAGCAGCTCTCTAAAACCAACACAAGGACTAACTCAATCCCACTCACTTGCTATTTCCTTCACGGAATGGAGAAGTTTTTGATCGAGCACATCTCTGTAAAGAAGATGTGGAAAAAAGCGCATACATGTTCAAATCTTGATATCACCCCCGACTGAATATGATTATAAATGTTCTCGTGATATGATATCTCGATATACCTACAACAAATCATTCAGGCTTAACTTTATGTCGGTCATGCATTTCACTCGCGACACTATCTCGAACGCTGCTCTCATCCCTCCCGTTGGGCGGTTTCGGACGGTTAGGCGAAAGGGTCAGGAAATTTGTTGCCCGCCTTTCGATCGGTAATGATCGCCCGCCCGACGGGTGGCCTCTTAACCTTTCTGCCACACGGGGCAACGACATCGGAAACGATAAAACAAAGCGGCGTGGCCCACTTTCGTCCGCTTTATTGAAGAGATTATGAGCTAAGAGAAATAAATTGCTTCTTTCCGGCGCCATGGCGGAAGAGCGAAAAGAGCTGATTCAACCACAAACAATCACCGTGCTGGCCGAACCGTGGGCCACCCGTTTGGAGGTCGCTTTTCGGCTAGTGTTGTTAGCCTTTTTTTTTATTTCGTTGCCGTTGTCTCACTCCCCCGCTGCGGGAAAGTTTTCCCAAAGAGCAGCGGATAAGATTGCGTATTCCCTCAAAATGGCGTGGCGTTATGTAAGGGCGTGCTAGAATTGGACTTCTTTTCTTGCCTAGCTCGTTGAATCCTTTTCCGGTGCTTCACTTCAAAGCCATCCCAAAAACCCGCAGCCGCACACGTGCCGAACCGGTGGTGCCATGTATCGAAGAAAGTTGTTCCCTTCAGCACCCCTTTTTGCCACCCTGCCAGCTTGCCCACCATCCCATTCTCTTATCGGATTGGGCTTCAGCGGGATCGGCTTCGCTCCGGTTGTTTCTCGCACATCATCAAATTTTGAAGAAACCCCCGGATAAGAAAAATATCCAACGGCAAAGACCAGACTAACCCTGCTAACAAAAGAGCACTGGCATCGGACCCGGAACATGGTCATTGTTTTTTGCGATGCCGTCAGCATGATACTGCAGCTTTCTTCGTTTCTTTTTTGTTTTTCCCTCAAGCTTTCTCTTGTGCTCTGCCTTCGGGGTTGCGTGTGAAAGAGTGGTGCCCAAAATGGAGAACTTTTCTCGCAAAACTATTAGCAATTCAAATTCAAACCTACACCCAGGTCCCGTCCGGATTTCTCATGGTGGCAATGGCACTGAAATCGAGCCCCGATTCTCGACCATGCTTCCTGCCCGGCGGCCAGTCCAGGGGACAACGGGTGTAGGCTTTTTTTTTGTGGTGTTCACAATTGTTAAGCTAAATTTATCCACTTCCCATTCATGCACTGGCTGAAATGGAACGTCAAACCGGAGAGATTGATTCACTGTCGTCACTGCCGGGCCGGCGCGCTTTTGTTTCCGGCCTGGTGGGATATTCTGAACTTACCTCGAATTCCCATTCCATGTAAATGGTCTGCTGCCGGCTTTCGCCATTGTTAGTCGACATTTGGAATCATATATTAGTAGCATCGCTATGCAAAAGAATATGGACGTTCTTGGATGCAGAAGAAATTGTCGCTTAATGTACGTTATTTTCAAAGGTACTCAGTCAAACATTTAAATTTGATTTATAATTGTGCTTTTTTGTGCATAATCGAATGAATGTCGTTCATTAGCAAGCATAGATAAACGCCTTTCATCACGTGCAGCCGACGCATACGTTTGACGGGAACGTGTAGAGGAGCTTAACTATGTCCTTTTCCTGTAGTGATTTAGAATTAGTGTGATATAGAAGCAACTGTTTTTTTGTTTTTTATATAATATTTCAGTGGTTTTTCAAAGTAAACGGTCGTTCGGTTCTTTTATCCAATTTATATGAGTACGTAAACTTCCATGGAACTGTACGTTACCTTCATACCGATCTTGTCGACTTTTGCTGGGGCTAGAGTCGCTTCAAGATAGACGGAGAAATGCTTAAGCGCTCTTCATAGCCAACGTCATAGCCGGGTATTGTCAAGCAAATTAATCTCAACATTTCCAGGCAGACCTCTAAAACGTTGCTCAAGCCTGATTTTAGAAATACCAAATACGCCGCAAATGACCCCAAAACTGCTAAGATAAGGAAATTCAACGAATTAAGCATGTTCTTCGATTTTAAGGAAAAATACCTCCGTCTTTAGAGATATGCTCCGTTTTGTGAATGGAATTTTTGTCAACGTCATTGTCAATACCTACGTTAGTCATTAGCATTTACATTAAGCCTGTAAAGCCATCATAGGAGCATAGTAAAAGCCATTAAATAAATACATATATAAATGAGGTATGGTGAAAACTGATCTGATCAACGAATTAGTGAAACGATTTTTTGGTATTGAAATTTCATTTACTTTAAATTAGACGAAAGCATTCATAAAACAGAAATTAATTAAGATGCAATAGTTGAAATAAGTGGCGACAAGAGTTATGGGACCTACGAGGAATTCAGGTTTTTATGAAAAGACATTTTTATTGATAGCATTTTTAGTTTTTTTGTTTTTATTTACGTTTTTGTCTTTGTAAGCTTCGTGATTTTGTCTAAATCAATTCTCTACAAGTTGCCTTTTTTTCATTTTCTTTCCCAAAAGTGGTTAAATTTGTACACTTTATCCTCTTGAATAAGTTTGAAATGCATCATTCAAATTATTCAATCTACTATCGTACTATCGAAAGTACACAGGGATCTATGAACCGAAAATTCCCAATTTTATTCTTTGCAAGTGTCATGTTTCAATGTTCCAAAAACGCTTGTGTGTTACAAAACTGTCATCTAAATGCGAAGTCTACTGTCGATCTGCACACTATGTCTTTAACCGACCACACGATCTTTAATGCTCGTTTCTAGCAAAGATCAACACTGAGCCAGGTTTAATTTTTTCCTGCATCCTTAAAGCACATGCTCCACTGAAATTACCTGCCGCGCGTGGAGGAAAAACCCAGCATCGCTTAACCCACGCTTCGGTGGAATTTGTTTTATAATTTCAGTACCATGGGTGAAAAATTGGCGGTCACCTTTGAAGTGGGAAGAATTTTATTTTTTCCCTCCCTTTGGCGTTTACTTTCATCCCCAACCGCGATAGCGTGTGGATGGGTGCAGCATTTCCAAATTTGCCTCTCAGCTCTTAAGTGCGATCGGTGCACAATCCGCTGCCCCGTGAGCTCGTGTGTGTATGTGTGCCTCTTTTTGTCGGGTTCCGTTTGATTTATGTGGCCGGCAGACGCCGGTTCTCGTTCCCTTCCCCGGTGTATCGTTCCGGTGAGCGAGCGTTTCGGCCATTTGGCCGTTTTGCCTACGCGAGGCGAAATTGGCCAACCGTGTTTTGGCCTCGGTTGGGGCGAGCGCGCGCGCGCACGCTCTCGCGACGGTGAATCGTGATTTCCGGCCATAGCACCAGCGGCTGGTCGCGGCGATGGGGCACGACACTTGGCTCGGCCCTATGCACATTCCGGCTGACGTTGATTTATGTCGGGCAAATGGTGCCATTTTGTCGGTCGCATAATGGAGCAAAGTTTCGCCACCGCCTGCCGTGTGCCGCTGCGCCGTCGAGGACCTCTACCGCCAGAGGAAAGCACAAAAAAAACACATAAAAAACACACACAAAAAAAGGGTACGGACTAGGTCCGGAAGCGCCGCGTGCTTGTGTGTTGTTTTTATTCGCTTATTTTATTTTGCCATCGAATCGTATAATTTTTAATTAATTTTCCAGCGCTCTCCCGTACCACGTGCGCATGGGTGGTCCTAATTTATGAAGGGCTTGAATTATTATTACCATATTCACCGTGTTTAATGTCCCTTCCTGCAAGCGTAGCAACCATGGAACCCCCGGGCTGTCGATTGTTCTGTACACAGTGCGATGATGCCACGCCAGTTGATTAGGCCAATGAAATGTAATGATAACGCGCTTGGTCGTGATTTTAAAAGCGTGGCTAGATGCGCTCACGACCAGAATGGGTTTTCACCACCCCGAGCGCAACTATGCATCGGATAATCGTAAAGCTCGCCCTACCAGCAAACCCATAACATTTTACGTGCTAGTCCGCACCCCTTTTCTCGCATACACACGCTCACAGAATAGTGTGCGCCAATAATAACCCACCCCCGGTTTTGCTTTTACCGTTCCAGATATCGAAAACATCCCCGTCGTCAAGTACGTGGCCGTCGCCGGTCGAAACGTTACCATCAGCTGTCCCGGAGTGAACGAACACTCACTAATCGATGCGCTCATTTGGAAAACCACACAAACGGTTGCGGAGTACGTTAATGGGTTGCCCCTGGTGAACAACCCGAGGGTAAGTTTGCTTTTTTAACGATCCAATCTAAACATCGCAAACCCTATCAAGCACCTCCCTGGCCGAGTGGGCGAGCGGTTGGTTATGAAATTAAAATGATTGGAAAAAGGCCCTGTCGAACCCGTAGATGGCAGCTTTCCACGAGCGATCGGTGCGTTGTGTACCAAACAAGGTGCTCCTGCCCTTGGGGTGGGCTCGGTATTTGTGTTGGGGAAATGCGAACCAATATTTGCTCGTATATGCACTGTTTGGTTTGATTTTGTCGTCAATGGTTGTGCGTTTACAAATTCGATCAATTACCATTGTATCTGCGTCCCGTAGTGAGGGATTTACCGGTGGGTGGTGATCCTGACTCCTGCCGGAGGGCATTTCATAGGTAACGCGTACCGTTCGCTTTAAGCATACTGCGGCACATGAACCGGCCGGAACGAATGGCCGAATGGTGAAGATTACGACGTTCCCGTTTCGTGAAGGAATGCTACGGCTCCGGAGGTCGTCGGCTTTGGTTTTCCAATTTTATTTATTTCCTGATCCGGGAATCAAGCGAAGCCGTACACTGCAACTACAAGCGAGTGCCCGTTATCCACAGATTACGCTTCTGCCGGACAACTTTAGTCTGCACATCAGCCCCACCAGTTCGGCCGACACGGCGGAGTACACCTGTCTGTTCAACGACCGCCACAGCCCGGAAGCGATTGCGGATCTGCTGGTGCAGGGTATGGTTCGCCTTGGCGCCTTCCATGGTGCCAGGAGAAGGTTGAGTTTGAGGTCACAGCTAAATTGGTTTCGTCCGCAGATGTTCCGGATCCGCCCGGACGGCCGCTCGTGGTGAGCTTTACGTCACGTTCCGTCGATTTGTCCTGGGCCCACTCACAGGACGCTCGTAACGCTCCGGTTACGAATTTCATCATCCAAACAAGGTAAATATTGGCGCACCACTTAGCGGACTGAGCGTCGGTCATGGTCCAGCAATCCAGGCACAATCGTTACACGCACAATCGAATCCAGCCTCGTATTGGAAACGAGACTACTTTTTGCTGTCATTGCTGTGGTCTTAAGCACTGAAAGTCATTTTTTTTTTCTACGTTAAACCTCATCGAACCAAAATGACAGAAGTAGACTATCTTAAAGGACATGGGACGCACAAAAGCCTCTCAAGAGGATGGCTAGATGAGCTGGTCGTAGGTGTATGGGTAATTCGACTCTCTTTTGCTTTCCCATCGCTCTCTCTCTCTTTGCAGGGTCGGAGAAAATGGAGAATGGCATCAGGTGCCATTGATCTACACAAAATCGAACCAGGCCTCGTATCAGGTGACGGAACTGCTGCCCTTTACCGTGTACAGCTTTCGCATCATCGCTGTCAACGAGCTGGGCAACAGTGTACCCTCGAAGGAGTCGTACTACTTCGTTACGCTGCGGGAAGGTAAAAGCTGTTCGGGAAAAAACGAGCATGTGCTAAGCTTTTGCGGAATGGGAATAGCTCATTCCGTCACCTTTCAAGCGATCACTATCACTTGTGTTTGTCGTTCGTTTTGAGCTCACTTCGATTCACAATTAAATTAATTCTTCGCATACTCCACAAGCGCTGCATTGCTCACAATGCTAAATTGAAATAAACCACAATAGGAACCAAACTTCGATCACGGGTTCCACCGCAGCCGGTGGGTGGGGCGCGCAACTGCACGAAAATTAGCATTTCAGCACCGGTGCCGGTGCTTGGAACTAATTTGCTCAAAACCGGAGCCGAAACATTCTTGCGCGTCGTGCACAAATTGGCAAGGAATTCCTCTTTTCGTGGCGTCTCGCCCTCCCAGGCGTGCGAACATGCTGTCAGTTGGTGGGCGCGAAAGCGAAGCAAAAATCAAACTCACCCCCGCCTGCAAGCGGGCGCGAAAAACTTCCCACCAGCGGCAGCGGCTGGGCCGACGGCTTCTTAAAACAATCTTTTACGAGCGCGTGTTTTTACGTGTTGCTACCACCGGGGAAAGTTAATAACAATTCCGGAAATGGTAAGTGTGATTGGCAAATGGGTCGATCCCACACCTTGGAAGGTGTTTTTCCGGGCCGGGCGGGCCATTCACTCTTTCGTTCTCGCGTGCGGCGCCATTTAATTACAATTATGGCATAAATTTGCATAAATTAAAACGCCACCCCGTGTGCTTGGGTTTGTTTCCTTTTTTATTTTATTTAAGCTTTTGCACGGCAGCGCGCGAAGGGAGTTTTACCGCGTACCGTTTAACCCTTGTATTTGTTTTGACGTTCGTTGATTTGTGCCGGCCAGGTAAAGCCGGCCAGGTGTTTGCGAGCAGAGAAAACACATTTCGTTTAGTCGAAATGGAGCGGGCTCAGAATACGTCCCCGCAGACAGCAATTATCATCGCAAAACTCGTCGAAGAGTGTTTCATTTTTATGCACTGAAGAGTGCGGAGTTTCTTACGCTAATGTGCAGCGAAATGGCGGCGCTGGCTCGGTGCGAAAGTTTGAGCTCATTTTTATGCGATCTGTTTTTTTTTATGGAGGAAGATGCGCACATTTGTTGACGGAGAAGATTGTAACATTTAAATTCCCGCTTAGCGTTTTGGCATGTATCTTTTCAACTTGGTTCAACTGCATGTTTAATTTACGAAGAAAAAAAATCATTAAATTTAATATATTCAAAATAACGTTTTGTGTTGAGACCGCCACTAGCGTAAATAGTACATTTGTTTTTATATTTATTTTGAAGTAAAGTATAGATATGAGCGAGTAAATTGTTCCTTAAATAGGTTGGATCTGTGGATTTAAACATGGTTGAAACAATTTAAGGACTAAGAATTTACTACATATAATATAGAATACATGTTGGTTATAAACCTGAGATTCTTGTTGGTTCCTAAGTAGTGTGGAAAAAAGAGCTTGTAAATGTATTAGAATAGTAAAATCTAAACTCTTCCATTGGTCATAGAGAGTTTTCACTTTTTGAAAACCATATGCATCTTTTTATTTTTTTTTATTTTTTCCTTCGTGCAGTTAACCGATGAAAAAAAAACCCATTTTTAGAACGTATAAATATACCTTACATCAAGAGTATCATGTTCACGCATGCCAACGGTGCATGCCATTTTCAAACACATACACAAGTACACGAGAATCCCATTCCGCTGTCGCTTTTGCATCTGCTCGGTTTTTCGCCACATTTTCCATTTTCCGATCGATAACGCGGGGAGGGCAAAAAATATCACCCAACCTTTGCAGCGCCAACCGGAAAACCGGTAACGACGATAGCACACAACACATCCGCCACCTCGGTCTACATCTCCTGGAAGCCCCCGCCGCCGGACACAATTTTGGGCGAGTTTCTCGGCTATCGCATAACGTACCGCACCCGGGACCGCCATCCGGACGACGTGAAGGAGATTTACATCCGTGACAGCACCGTCGAGGTAAGTGATTCAATTTCTTCCCAGCGCCGGGGCGTGCCGTGATTGATTTTGCCAACGTGAGTCGATGCATAATTTGGCTGGGCTTTTGTGTGTGTATGTGTGTGTGCGCGTGTATGTGCGTTCCCTGCTAGCACGCTTTCGTCGGGGGAAAACGTGAGCCCGAACACGATGGTGGCGTGTCAAAGCTGGTGACGTCTCTTGCGTCACGCTATTACAGAGGCCATCTTGGGCGCTCCGTGCTTGAGGGTGAGAGAATGCGATTAAAATAGAAAAAAACACAGAAACCGAAATGGTAAAGAAACATCGGAATTGTCATTTTCCGATCCATCTGACGTTATCGCGATCGAATCGATCATGTCCCGTGCGCCAACACGCCGGCTCCATTGATTGGCGGCAAAAAGGAAAAAAAAAACAACCATGCCACAGGGTGCTGGGCAACGTTAGGGTTCGCAATTGATTCCGTTCGGTTATCATTCCTTCCGGAAGCTCACGCCTGGTGCCGGGTTTGGGGTGCAGAAGTCTGAACAAAAGGCACCATTGAGACATGTTCATTTTTATGAGAAGTTTCCGCGAAACGGGGCTTTCCTTTTTCGAAACCCATCCCTTATCACTGTCAGTAAGCGCAAACACGGCTGAGCTACAGACAAAATGACGTCATTGGGGCATTGGGCCAACGAGGGCAGTCACATTTCAATAGCGTAAGACCCTACTCACGCTGGGCACGAACAAGCTCGCGGTTTTTCCCAGGGGGCGATGGGTGAACGATTCAAATTTTTTGTCGAGCTTACGAGCAAACTTGTGTGTCACGCGAGTGGTATACGCACACACCCACACATTCGGTACATTCGGGAAAATGCTATAATGTTATCGCCCACCTCGTTTTCCCTCGTTCGGTTAACTGTTTCCATTATTATGCACTTTCGGTTCGTTTAGAAATTTTAATTTTTCATATAATGTATCTGCTCATCTTGATTTACTGGTCCGCTCGGGTGGGCGATGAACGATGGAAGATAACAAAAAAAGCGAGCCGAATGGAGATGGAAGAAAAAAAAAATCAACCATCACCAATATCAGCTGCGTGGGTAGCTCGGTAGGCACGATGCCGGCATTCATGTTTATTCACCGCTGGCATGCTACATGCATGTAGCGTCCTGTCGACGAAGACGACGACGACGCGGATGGCGCGGAAGCTCACATAAATAAATCGGGTGACGCGACGCGGTCGTGCGGCGCTGGTGAGCGAACGATAAATCTACATAATTTCGCATTATTCATAAACTCGCCACCATTTACCCAAAACCACCCGTGCGCCGTGGGACCACCCACCGCCACCGGCGCCATCTTGCGCTGTTTGCTTCTCTTCTTAGCGCGCTTTCTCGCTTCACGCGCCGTGAGTGTGCGTCGTTATCTACAGCCGACGGGATGCCGGCCGAGCTATGCTGGAACGATGGCCCAACTTCACCCTCCATTTGTTGATATCAATGGACGGCGACGATAAGGACGAAAGCCTCGTCCCTCGTGCCGGCGTGCCAGTAATGATCTATATGTATACATGGTGTTTTTTTCTTTCCTGTCGTTCTCTCGGTCTCTCCATCTTTACACGCATCCTCTGTGGGCTGTAAAGTTTCCCAGCGTCGTGCGTCGCTTGGTTCGTTTAAAGCTGAACGATCCAACTCCCAAAAGCCCGGGCAGGTCCAACCTGGATTGCGTTCGAGGCTTTCGCACGCCTCGGTTCGCTTGGGCGCGAGAGTCGTTTTCAATTTTCCCCAAATCAACCGTGCTTTCTTCTTCCTCCGTTCCAGAGCTACGAGATCCACAACCTGCAAACGTACACGCAGTATCTGGTGTCGATACAGGTGTTTAATCCCGAGGGATTAGGCCCACCAACGACGGTGCTGGTGATGACCGACGAAGGCGGTAAGTAGACAGACGATGGTCGGAAGGAGGGATGTTAAAAAAAAAAAAGGATAAACCTAAACGGTCGGCCTGGGCCAGAGTTTCCCGGGACCGTGATCCGCGCGCTATTTCCGATGGGCTGGCTGCAGGAAGGTTTTGGTGAAAATCTTCTTCCTCCCAACCGAGCTGTGGCGAGGATTACAGCCCCGGGAAAGTTGGGAGTTTCCTGCAGCGTCCTTCCGAGCACGTGATGCTTGCACATATACGGGGACGGTGTAACCGAGAAGACAAACTTTGCTCCACCCGGTGCGTGGTTCGGGATTTCAGTTTCTAATTGCTGGTTGGTTGTGTTTTCGTTCCATTCAACGCCCGGTGGCAGTGCCGACCAAACCGAGAAACCTGAGCGTGCTGGAGATCACCTCGACGACGATCCGCATCAGCTGGCTCGAGCCGGAAAAGCGGAACGGCGTCATTCACGGCTACCGGGTGTACTACGTCTACCAGAACCAAACGCTGCTACACCTGCCGATCCTGAAAAACGATGCGGCACAAAACTCCGTCTTCTACTACACGTTGACCAACCTGAGTGAGTACTGCGGATGGGGATACTCCGGATTTGGTTCACCTTCTAACCACCGTTCTGGTGCCTCTCGCAGAGCCCTACACGGACTACCGGATCATCGTGACGGCGTTCACGCTAAAGTACGACGGTGAACCTTCGGAGGTGTCCTTGCGAACGGATGTCGGTGGTCCGAGTCCGCCAAAGGTTGTCAACCTGACGTGCCACTCGCACGATACGCTTTTCTTTAGCTGGCGGATGCCACGGGTGTACCACGCGTCGATCGACTTTTACATCGTCAACTATCGCAATCTCGAATATGACGACGCGCACGAGATACGGATCTCTGCGAACGCGTCCATTGTCGAGACGTCGGTAGGTTGCTGTGGTGCTAATCTGGCATCACCACGAACCTGGCTCATTCGTGTTCGCTTTCCACATTTCAGATGGTCATCCCCAACCTGACGACGAATAGTGCGTATGAGGTGAAGGTCCGTGGTGCCACCGTCAGTACGGTCAACCCCAAGAAGGTGGTTCTCGGTACCTACAGCGAACCGATCAAGGTACGTGTATAAACGGGCTTTGCGGCGTTCGTTTCTTTAGCCCCGTTTGGGTCAATTACGTTGCAGATCACGCTGAGGGCCAACTGTGAGCAGTACCAACCGCCGCCACTTCGGCACAACCCGTACGTCGACCAGGAGCTCGTCATTTTGGCTGGCATCGTGATCGGATGCTTCGGGCTGCTGCTCATCATCCTGGCGATCGTCCTGTGGAGGTAAGGATCGTCTGGGCTCTCTGAACGTTGCCCCTCCTATAACGGCACACTTCTGATCAAATGCTCGCAGGCTCAAGCGTAAAAATACGAGGGTAATAGGAACGAATTGGCGAAATTTAAATTGCATTAGGACTTTTCTTCTCGCCATTTTATTTGCAATTTTCACCTCGTTACCTTGGGAAATGAAATTGGGTTCGCAAGATTCCTCCACCTTTCATTAAAACTTCTGTGTGTGCTCATGATGCGAGAGTAATGCAATTTTGCACCAAACTGGCAAGGCAGTAATGAAATGTTACATCGCGAACTTGTTGTCGTTTTCGGGGGTTTTCGAAAACGAAAAGCGAATCAAATCGAGTTTCTTCCCCTTGTATTGCATTACCTGGAAATTGGCAGGACTTATCTCCTCCAATTCGATAAAGGAACAGGGAATTCGACTTTTTTTCGATGGATTGAATTCACTGGGCTGCTTCGAGCTGCCACATACGAACGGTTTCGTGCTACATGCGAGTTTCGCATGGTCGGTCTCCGATACGTGCTAACATGGCGTGTACTTGTTTCCCCATCGGCAGAAAGTGCTTCCACGCGACCTACGAAGCCGGAGACCAGCGACCGTCGGAGCGAACTGACCACAAACCGGTGCAATCGAACGGCTGGAAAACGTCCTGCGACTCGAACGGCATCGTGCAGACGTCGATCCCGTCGGAGGAGTACATCAACGGGCAGCAGCAGGCGATGATCGATCGATTCCACCAGCACTAGGGCACCAGCTGCCTCGCTGCCGGGATGACTGATTAATGGTAAGTGTCCAGACGCCGGGACACCACTTCCGTCCTCACGATTCGCATCTCGCGCGCTTGCAGTAACTCACCAGACGGCCGTGGGACGGCATCAGCCCCGGGGGATGGCACCCGGTTTCTGCGAACAAATCGCGCGCCCCGCCGTCATGATGGAATGTACCTGACTAGGATAATTTAAGGATAAGTCGCTTTAGGCAAAACATACACGAAAGAAGACGAATAAAGGAAATCGTCCGTCGGTCCTGGGACTCACACAATCGACTCATCGTCGAGGGTCGGTTCTCTGTAGGGACTGGGGCCCTGTTGGGCTCGGGAAACCATCGAAAACATCCCTTACCTTTGCTGTGTCGTATCAATGGGTTGCATGTGTGACGAAACCGCTAGTATTACGAATCGCTCCGGGAGCCCTTCCTGGCCCTCTTTTCCCCTGATTTCGGGTTGATTGTTCCCGCGAAATTTTCCGCTACTTCGGCATCGGCTATGTGTTTCCCGCTGTAGTGCTAGAAGCGTAGACAGCACTCCTTCCTGGCGGGTTCTGGAGTGATAGCGCGCGAGTTCTAGTGAAGAAGGCTTACAAAACAAACAAACAAAAAAAGAGAAAAAAAAACTCACAACCCCAATACTTGGGTGGAGCTTCGCGTAGCCGTTAGAGTACGTTTGGTGGCGAGTGACGCCACAAGCCACAGATAACGCTGAAACTGATGAATGCTGTGTGAAGGCTGCCGTTCGGAAGCTTCTGTACATACATACTACATACTACTCGCTAGCAGGGTGACAGAAAACGAGAGAAAATAATGGAGAAAAAAAAACACAATGAATAGAGCTAATAAATTGAAATTGAAACCAAAATATCGAAACAGATTGTGCACCTGATTTTCGTCGCGATTTCATCCGAAACTGTGGCGATTTTGGAACCGGAACACGACGCTTTTTTTTCATCGAAGATATTTAATCACGGATGGAATAGTCTTGACGATCACCTAACAGCACAACAAAGCTGGATATCGATTGAACGATTTTAAATTCACCTCTTAGAGTCCGATTTGTGGGAGTGCCTTTTTTTCCGCTCCTTTGTTAGCCCAAATATCGACAAGTCCATTGCACTGCATCAATTTAGGACATCACATTAAAATTTGAACTGTGTCGTGGGATAGTTAGCACACTTCGTCTGACGAGCCACCCTTTATTAGCGCGCGTTCCAGAGTGGGCATTAATGATCGCTATTAGTGCCAACGCAGTGCACTTTTGTGCATGAGCTACTCGTGTGGGTCATTTGCAGATACGCGATTTGTACGATTGTGGTTCGCTTGAAAGTTAAATGCACTCTTTTGGCGTATCCCAATGTGATTTCCGTCGCCACACGTAATCGCTCTCCATTACATTGCGGATTCACATGCCGAATCACGCACTTGCAGGATCGCTGTAATCGCGATACTGTGTTGCATCACCGATTAATTATGAAAGCTTTCCGTGTGGTGCGTCTGCATCAAAATCGATACGCCACCACGGCAAACTGTAATTGATTTCCCATTTCTAGCTGGGGGGTTTTTCTTTCCGCCTCCCACTGCACCGTTACGCACACCCACACCGGTACGTCGTTACGGTACGCAGCGCGCATCCCACGCAAACACGGGTTTAGTTGCACCGGGAGCGCATTATACCCCAGTTGGTTCGGTAAACTGTGTTCGATCGTTTATCTACTGCATAAATTACGCACACCATCGACCGGTGGCGCATCCTGACATTCCACCCAGCGGCTGGTTCGGATGCATTGCATATTCATGAACGAAAAGCCCCGTGAGCGAGTGCATCGTCGAGTGCGGGTTGCATTGGGCTTGGGAATTCCGGCACGTCTGCGGGAGAAAATCGATGCTAGAAATATTAAATAAACTCCACAGCCGCTGGTGCGCTGGTGACCCTGGACGGGAGCTACCAGTGCATCCGAGCTATGCAACACACCCACGGTGGTGCTGGGATGTGGTCGAAATTATAAGATGATGGAATTTATTAGCCACCGAGCTCGCCCTAGTATCGGTACTGCTTTCTGTTCCCCGATGGGGGGCAGAGCACCAGAATAGCCGATTGAAGCTGGCAGAAACGGGAACCGAGTGAAGCGATCGCATAAATACACCCAGGCATTATAGCACTGTCAAGTGTGTATAAATCAACCCGACCCCCTCAGTCAGTAGGACAAGCGAGACGAGCTTCATCGCTTGGAGCGTTGTTTCGACAAACGAACACCAAAAAAAAAAAGAGAAACGAGAGCTAGCATCCGAAAGAATGATTGTGAGAACGTCACGTTCCCATCCCTGCTGCATCTTGGAGCGAGTTTTTTGCACGTCATTTTTCTTTTTCTTGTTGCTGCTTATTGTACTGGTGTGGATTTTCGGGAAATTCTCTCCTGCTCCGAGAGGCAACACAAAAAAAAATGCACCGAGTTGAAAGGAGGAGAGAAAAAAAATAAACAAACGAAAATGCCACCCCGTTCGAGGAAAAGTAGCACAACAATTGTGCTCGTTAGTGGAATTGAGTCTTAAACCGCAGCCGGTGGCACGTCCGGTGAGGATCGGGTTGGAAAATCGGGACGAGGCCGCAATGAAGAGGGGAAAATATCATTCCGTTCGATGTTGCTGCCCAGCGGGCAAATGTGTCTGTAACAACGTTTACGCCATGATAAGCAAAGCCGCTCGAATCGTCTGCGAAAGCGCTCGGTGAGCAGCTTATGTACGTTTTTTTTTGTGTGTGAGTGGATACGTAAGGACGGCAGTTTTTCTGCGTTGCCCCACGTTCACCGACACCGATGATGGGAAATGGATGGTGGCAACGAATGACAAGATGGTGGGCGAAAACGGAAGAACAAAAAACTGCGCCCACCGCCTAGCAGCAACTATTCGTCATTTGTGCTGCCTTTTTTTCGTGCCGTGATCGGTGGCGCAAGGCGTTATCAGAGGGAAGTCCTTTCGCTTTACAGCTCCTTCACAATTATGGCGTCGGAAAGCCAGCGCTAGGAGGCACAGACAAACGATGATCGGCAGTACGGACGATGGCGAGGGCGTGTTTTGTCAGTGCCGCTAGCTCGCCGGCTCATAGGAGCTGGGAGAAAAAACTCTCAGTGGCTTCCAGAGGCTCGCTGGCTTCCGCAGGATGTGATCTGGCTTGCAGCAGGACAGACTGCCGGCTGATTGTAGGCTATCTTTCAGGAACACCACTGACACCGGGACGAGTGAATTGTTATGCTGGGGTTTTTTTTTAGCGCACATGGATTCTTCCACAATTTATGTCAATTGAATTCCACGTCCGAGAGAGATGCACACAAATTTATCAACACGCTCCAACCTTCACCAGTCACAAAGACGAATGTGCGATTCCAAAAAAAAACTGCACTAAACAGCTTTCGGATAATAACCACTCATATAATGCTGGGAAAACAGCAGCCAGCACGATTTAACTTCTCTGTATTTATCGTAAGGCATGTCATGGAAAGGTTTGAATTTATCCTTGTAACTCGAAACCAAATAAAACTTAGCATGTAACAATGCTAGCAGGTTGGATCACCTAACTTACTGGGTGTTTAACAACTGTTATCTCCGTCATTTTTGTCAAAAACTCAATGTAAATTGTTTTGTACAAGTCCGTCAACATTAACCGGTAATTAGAAACTCATTAGCTCAGTTATCGAAATAGAATAGTTCAGCTAGATTTTATAATACTTTTGTTACAATGAAGTCACGAGTAATGTTATGTACAATGATGTTGCCTCAATCGGTGCAAAATTCGAGCTCTTTTTGCTTCTCAGACACGAGAGAATATTTCGCGAAAGGTATAATTAAATGCCATGATGATAGGCTATTAAGAGGCAAAAACATAAACGCAATCCAATCACTCGGTATGCAATTGTATGTAATGGCATCAAAGGATAAAGTCATTGCTTACACGAATGCACGAATGTCGTCCTTTTCCCAGTAAAGCAGACACTAGCAAGCACATTTCCCACTCGTTATGAAATTAATGGGTGCTTGAGCGTGTGAGCAGACATTTTTTTTATTTCCCCTAGCTCGCAAATACAACTGGATGCGGAAAACAGCAAAATTTCCGCTACTGATTCACGCTCTGTCTTACCGTCTTTCATCGCTAAACATCGCAGAGTAGTTTTCTCGGGCTCCTCTAGCACTTCTCGCCTACTGCGTTGTTTCGTATTATCAAAAGTGCGACCGTGTTTTCCGCTGTGCACCCAAACAAACTAAACCACCAACATCAAACGCGGCCAAACTAACTTGAGTTCGGTGTGATGTGAAAGTTTTTTTTTTTAAACCCACCACCTCATACATCAAACGATCCTCTCAGCTCTTCTAAGCGGCTTTTAAGGTGGTAGCGCGTAAGCTTGTTATAAAAACCTCAAGCTTCCGAAGGCGCAAATGAACGTTACCCTACACAAGTGTGCTCTTACCCCACTTGTGGGAATTTTTTGTTTTATGCAAATTAGAAAAAAAAATCGACTCAAACTGCAAACGGGGAGATGTGTGCTATACCGGAAATGGACAAGAGCTTCAATGTTTGTTTTAGTTTGTGCTTTTTATTTTTTCGCCAGCAAAGCTTAGCACTTAAGTCAGCCGACATCAAAGTGTTTTCGTAGCCACTGGTTTGACTCTCCAACAAACGAGTGCATGCGGGACGATTTTATACCTCAGCAAAACATGTTAATGCGCTCCAGCTCTAATAAGCGTTATCTTTCACCCCTGAGCCGCTGGTTCACTCGATCAAGCACAAGCCGCGTAGCGAGAAATTTTGCCTTGTCTTGCGAAATAAAACAGAGGGTTTGATGAGTAGGGTTTTGGAGTAGTGGAGAAGGCTCAAATCGCACCGTCATTACGCTGAAGCTAGGATACTTTTTTTCTTCTAAGACGGGACGCCGGCTTCGTCGTTCACGGGTCAGGCCGTCGTTTTCGATTTTGGGGCCCTAATCGAAGGAAACGGGGACGGCACAACGCGAAACATCATAACCGTCTTGTCGGCCGCATTTTACCGTGCTGGCTGAATAGAAGCCCCACCGGTACCGGCCGCAATCAAGGGGAATGATTTTTATGGCTGAAATTGATGAAATATGGCACGGTTTTCCGGGGGAAAGGATTTTGCCAGCCCAGCACCCCGAAGCACACACGCCCACGCGATGCGATAAGCAGAAAAGAGAGAAAAGGAAAAAAAAACCCCGGCACTCCGCCTCCCTTACACCGGCAGTCTAACATCGGTTTTGATATAATAGTTTCACTATGCAAACACAGCACAAAGGGTGCCGTTTGGCGAGGTGCTTGGGCCAAAATTTATGCGTCCCTTCCACGCGCCACCGAAATGCAGTGCTGCCCACGAAATCCTTGGCAATGAAATGCAACGTCTGGGCCGCGTTCGTGATCGACGAGGTGAACTTTTCTTTTATTACCCTCGAGCACGCCCGGACAGCCCATTAGGAAGGGTTTCGGCGGGCTGTATGCTTAAAGCGGTTCATGGTTCTTCCACGTGGACGGTGAGCCTTGCGAACGCCGGCGGAAAGGCCGATAATTTGAAGAGGAATTTGAGGAGCTATCGATGGTTGACGGAAGATAACGCAGGACGGTGCAGTTGAGCTAGTGGATGTGGTTTCCTTTGGCCCATAAAACTTTGCCCGAACACAAATAATAAACACACGTCGGTTCACGAGCGGGCGTAAGTGCTCTAATTTACGCCCCGCACATACCGTTTGATTGCGTTTTATACAATCCGACCTAGAGCGCGAATGCTTACCGTGGGTTCGGTTGTACACAATACGCTGGTGGTATATATATATATATGCCATATTTTGTTCCCCGGAATGGTGATGGAAAATTATCACAGGTCCAGCTGAAACGAACCCGCCACCATTGGCAGATGCTAGTGTGCTGCAATCGGCTGTAATGACCGGCTGTCCCAGAACAGGGATCATTGCTGGTCATAGCAGATGCCTATGCAGGATAGAAAATTATCCGATCGTGACCAGAAGCTCAATTAGGACCGTTTTGCTGGCCTTCTCGTAAAGCTCGTATTAGTATGATATGTTTAGTAGGTGCGCGTGCAGTAGTAAGATTGACAAAGTAATGTGTTATTTGTCTATGCTTTTGTATGATTATGCTTTTTAAAAGTACTATAATCATTTAAAAGATAGTCTAAATTCATTGATTTTGAAGTGGCTCAAATTTAATACACCTGAAGATGCACTATTTATGACAATTTTATTCTAAATCAAGGAATATTATTAGGAACGAATCTTAAATGTATGGAAGGATATATCCTTAAAGAATCTGGTGTTTAGCACTCTCTTGCATGATATTATAATAGCTTAAAAGGAAAATAGTAAGCAAAATTCTGCTCAATTTATTGAAAAGAATGCTGACTATACAAGAATGCAGGGAAAAATAAATAGAAAATATTAGCAAAAAAACATTCTCATTATTCACCCCAGAAATGCTTCAAGCAATTTAATTTTTTATTGATGGATATTTACATACAAACGCCTGCCTCGAAGTATAGTGGAATTTATATCATCCATGTGTTCCACAATCTCAACCCGTGTTGTGTGCTCCTTTTTCTCAATTTCCGTTAGAACATGCAAACAGATCATGCTCTTCAACAAATCGGTCGGTGTGGAAAATAGCCGCACCATTTAGCCCGTCCGCAACTGGCACGAGCAAATCTAGTTATTTTTATCGCCGCACATTTCGCCACCACTTTTAGCCCATTGCCTTTTGCGGTTTGCATATTTCGTTGGTGCGAACCTGCGTTCGGCTAACGCGCTTAAAATAGAGAGGGAAAAAGAATCCAAATAAAAATGTGCTGACCTTTTCCGAGCTTTTGCTGTATTTTTCTTCGTTCTGCTGCGATTTTTGCTGAGACACGCTCGAGCTCCTTCAGCGTGGAACGCTCGGAGATTCAATTTACCAACCGATCGTCTGCAACGACTCCACCACTATTCGCCGCGATGCTCCACTCGAGTACGCTCGTAAAAGTGCGTAAAATGTAACATCCTAGAATACCATTTCACGGCAAGCAAACCCGGGCCGCGTGGCCCAGCGTATGTTAAATATGTATACTTTACTGCAGCCATGGTTGGCGCGGCAGACTCGAGCAGATGCTTCTGACTCATACGTGCAATAACCGCACGGTATAAAATTTTACGCTTTCTTCTGAGTTACGAGGAAGGAGCGGCTCTTGTACCATTCTTTAAAGAGCTGTTTTATTTTACACTGCACAGTAAAAAAACTTACGCTGTGCTCATCTTGCCTTTGTTAAAAGAGATAGTGAATAACCCATTGAACGCTTGAAACATGCAGATTACGTAAAGATAAAAGAAAGCTAAATATCTTCCAAAACGTGGGTAGTAAAAAGTACCAAAAAGTAAAACAAGTGAACAATTTTAAAAATACCATTTTGCTTCAAAACCAAAATCTCAAGAAATAAGAAAAAGGCCAAAATATGGAAGCACTACAGGGTTCATAACTCTTAACAATTTTATTTGAAAAACTTCTAGATAATCTTCAATATGCGTTATGTTTTCCACCTGAGGTCAACTCACGCACAGTAGATAGTTTAATATTTGACCCAAGCTTCAGAACCGAAATAAATTGCATGCTGTCCATGATAAATGAAGCTCTTCCCTCTTTTCCCATAGGAGCAGCTGCTGCGTGCTTCGAAACATTGCATACATCCTCCCGGTTCAGTACAATCTGTTCCCGTTACCTTTCGCGGCGTTGCACTTTTACGGTGCAATCTCGGTACATTCAGGGCGCTAGGTTGCGTGCCAGTTTTCGGTCGCGGTTGTTGCTGATAACAAGCGGTACAAAACTTAAATTCAATTTCACCACATCGGGTGGTTTCTTTCACAACCGTGTTTCGTCACCGGCCCCAAGCACTGTGATGGCTGGACTGCCTCTTAGAACCGAACAGCAGGAAGTCTCATTCGTCTCACAAACCCATTCGATCTGCAGCAAGTGGTACTCCATGCTCTCGAGTACCACGAAATAAAACGCATCAAACCTCGAGCCACGGTATTCCCATGGGAACCACGGCCCGATTGCAAGGCGTTCTAGAATCAATAAAAGCATTCCGGAAGGTGCACGACATCTGATCCCAATTAACCTCCTCTCAAGAGAATCTACAGGACTTCTTGCTGTAATGGGCAGGAATCCGACTGTGGACGCCAATATCGAGCCTCTCTTCATTACCAGCTAATCGACCACCTCTGACTTGATTAAAACGGCGGTCCACATGATGGCATGCTTAACGCCGCACACGAAACCAACGTTAGGAGGCTGCATCGGAATGTCCGAATGTCCGCTTTCTTCGGTCTGGTAATTCAATTTTAGGACGCCCCACGATAAGGACGGGCGTCCTGCAGATTCTGACGGAGTAAACGCGAAGGGACGGGAAATTAAATTAGCCTCTCACCGTGCCCGGTGTCGGCTTGCATGTGCTTCGAAGGGTGTTTTATGTTTTCTCCTCGTATAGACATCGGTTATCGTTCATTCGTATCGTCGCGTTTGACACCGGCACCCGCAACGGCTATGGCACTCTTTCCTTTGAAGCAGCTTGAATTCCGGTTCGTTCAAAAACTCGAACTCCGAGCAGTTCTGCTGTGATCTTTACTGTCCGCTGACTGGTGAGTTTTGGCGAAGAGATAGTATTGACAGCCGCCCAGTACGGGGCGTCTATTTCTTTGCAGCTTTTCCAGCTGACGCACAAAAAATTTAATAAATCCGGCAAAGGTCGTGTGGAGCAGTCGCTATTGTGTCCTGGCAAACAGGTTTCCCCTATGCCATGCCGCTGGGCTATGTAACGCTGCACTCCGGGGATGAGCGTTTCGTGGAAAACTAGCCAAAGGGAAATATACTGTTTACGTTAGTCGATATAATTTACTTCGGTGATCGACGACATGCTAGTGGTGATTGATGTGATTAAAAATTGCTTCTTCGAAATGAATTTATGGTTTATCAATATCTATATGAGAAAACAACATCTAAAGATAATGTTCTTTTCCGTTATTCAACGCATCATAATAGCTGAAAAACCTAAACGTTCAAATATAAAATGATTAGTTTGTGATAAACTATTTGAAAACCTTTTACAAAAACGTAATAAATCAATTGGGTATGTACAAAAAAGGCTTTGGCAATTTATGAAACTAAAAGGTCTTAATGAATAATCAACGGATGGTTGATTTAAATGCTCTCTGTGGATAATAGAATTTTAAAGGAACTTGAGTAACAAGGGACCATAGTCATGATAAATAACCAATCGAAAAAAGCTATTTCAATTGCATAGTTTTCAAGCGAGTAAGCATACTGCTGATAGTTTTAAAAAGGAATCTACACATATGCACCACAAATTAATTTTCGCTACTCAACATCTCAATCCACAAAATTTTATACTCATCATATCAAAAAAATGATTTTGAAAGCTTGTCAAAATTTTTCAGTGTATATCGCCATCCATCTTGTGCACATTGTCTCGCTAAACTGATTCAACCGTTCACGTCTCGATCGACCAACGATATCGGTTTGTTCCGATTACCAGTTTTCATCAAGAATATATTACCATTTTCCTCGAAACGCTCATCCCCGGAGTGCAGCGTTACATAGCCCAGCGGCATGGCATAGGGGAAACCTGTTTGCCAGGACACAATAGCGACTGCTCTACACGACCTTTGCCGGATTTATTAAATTTTTTGTGCGTCAGCTGGAAAAGCTGCAAAGAAATAGACGCCCCGTACTGGGCGGCTGTCAATACTATCTCTTCGCCAAAACTCACCAGTCAGCGGACAGTAAAGATCACAGCAGAACTGCTCGGAGTTCGAGTTTTCGAACGAACCGGAATTCAAGCTGCTTCAAAGGAAAGAGTGCCATAGCCGTTGCGGGTGCCGGTGTCAAACGCGACGATACGAATGAACGATAACCGATGTCTATACGAGGAGAAAACATAAAACACCCTTCGAAGCACATGCAAGCCGACACCGGGCACGGTGAGAGGCTAATTTAATTTGCGTCCCTTCGCGTTTGCTCCGTCAGAATCTGCAGGACGCCCGTCCTTATCGTGGGGCGTCCTAAAATTGAATTACCAGACCGAAGAAAGCGGACATTCGGACATTCCGATGCAGCCTCCTAACGTTGGTTTCGTGTGCGGCGTTAAGCATGCCATCATGTGGACCGCCGTTTTAATCAAGTCAGAGGTGGTCGATTAGCTGGTAATGAAGAGAGGCCCGATATTGGCGTCCACAGTCGGATTCCTGCCCATTACAGCAAGAAGTCCTGTAGATTCTCTTGAGAGGAGGTTAATTGGGATCAGATGTCGTGCACCTTCCGGAATGCTTTTATTGATTCTAGAACGCCTTGCAATCGGGCCGTGGTTCCCATGGGAATACCGTGGCTCGAGGTTTGATGCGTTTTATTTCGTGGTACTCGAGAGCATGGAGTACCACTTGCTGCAGATTGAATGGGTTTGTGAGACGAATGAGACTTCCTGCTGTTCGGTTCTACAAAGCAGTCCAGCCATCACAGTGCTTGGGGCCGGTGGCGAAACACGGTTGTTAAAGAAACCACACGATGTGGTGAAATTGAATTTAAGTTTTGCACCGCTTGTTATCAGCAACAACCGCGACCGAATACTGGCACGCAACCTAGCGCCCTGGATGTACCGATATTGCACTGCAAGAGTCAACACTGCGAAAGGTAACGGGAACAGATTGTACCGAACCGGGAGGATGAATGCAATGTTTCGAAGCGTGCTGCAGCCATGACCATGGACGATTGAGTCCATGACCATGACGCATCGAGTTCTTTTTTTATATTTCAATGACGACCTGGCCGCATTGTTCTAAAAACTAAAAATCTAGTTCATCAATACATAATTCATTCTTCTTATTCTATGATTTCGCATAGTGCATGGCTGGTGGGCATTTCCTTCCATCAAAAAATTGTAGTAATTTATAAAAAATTTACGATTTAAATATAAAAGTAAAAAATCGCAACAAATATATTCATAAAGAATCTATGCATGCTTATAAAAAATGAAGAAATAACAGTGCACAAGGCAAATGATGAAGAATAAAGTTTAATCAAAACTGCTCGAGCACTGCTTGGGCAAATCAGTAGATGCACTCTCAATGTGCTTAAATGCACAAACTGTGAAGGGGTTAAGCTCAACAAAACCTTTCCAAACCTCGCACAAAAGGCACACGAATCCGTCAATACGATAGTTTTCAGTCATGCCAAACGCCGGCCGAGTTGCAACAAATGCACAAAAATCATGCCCACGGGGCTCTCGTCGCTAAGCGGTACCGATTCGGCATCGCATTTTGAACGCCAAAATCGCCAAGTTTGAATTTGCTAGTAACGAGAGATCATGCGACGAAGAGGATGCATGTACCAGCCGAATTCCGTTTCGAACATCACTTGTCACTCAAGAGTTACCAAATTTAATGGATTTCCCCTCCAAATGTTATCAGTACATATCGCCGATCTTTCCGGCGCATGATAATCAGCATCCCATCTCGTTTACTATCGTTTGTTATCGATCGCAATGTTCTACGCACACTGTAGCATCTTATTAAGCGTCTTATCTTGCCGGTCATAATTCGGTCGCAGTATTTTGCCGGTCATAATAAATTGTGTGGCAGCATACATTAAATCCTTTTTCGATACAAAATAAACCAGCAAACGGTGTGCGATAAATTTATGTTCCTTAAACAATTGTTTCCCATATCATTGAGCATCTTTTTATCACAAAACTATATGAAAATAGCGAGATGATCAAACACGGTGTCCAGCTAACACGCATCACTCTATAGTGCAGGCAATGGCCACCTCCTACGTTCGCCTGGTACAAAATATAGTAGCTTTGTCCTTGTTGCGCTCACGTGCTGCTCCGGTTATCCGAAATATTAATCTTTAAGCACATGGCGCACGATTTTTACCAGCAGTGCCAAATCTGGCGTCCTTGCGCTTGGTTTTGGCGCACGTGGATTTCACAAAATTCTATCGATAAACCACCACGACGCACGCTGCTGCTGTTAGGGAGGATTTCGGCGACCGATTTTGCATGCCAAAAACGACAAATTTCAAATTGTGAGTAACAAGAGATCATGCGTCGAAGAGGATGTATGTATCAGCCAGATAACCACACCAAATTCCCCTCCAAATGTTATCAGTACATATAGCCGATCTTTCCGGCGCATGATAATCCGCATCCCATCTCGTTTACTATCGTTTGTTATCGATCGCATCTGCGCACACTGTAGGATCTTATTGAGCGTCTTATCTTTCCGGTCATAATTCGGTCGCAATATTTTGCCGGTCATAACAAATTGTGTGGCTACATACATTAAATCCTTTTTCGATACAAAATAAACCAGCAAACGGTGTGCGATAAATTTCTGTTACTTAAACCACTGTTCTCCATATCATTTAGCATCTTTTTATCACAAAACTATATAAAAATAGCGGAATGATCAAACACGGTTTGAAACTAGTACGCATCACTCCATAGTGCAGACAAGGCGTACTCCATGTGCTTAAAGATTAATATTTCGGATAATCGGAGCAGCACGTGAGCGCAACAAGGACAAAGCTACTATATTTTGTACCAGGCGAGCTTCGGAGATGACCATTGCCTGCACTATGGAGTGATGCGTGTTAGTTGGACACCGTGTTTGATCATCTCGCTATTTTCATATAGTTTTGTAATAAAAAGATACTCAATGATATGTAAAACAGTGGTATAAATAAAAGAAATTTATCGTACATCATTTACTGGTTTATTTTGTATCGAAAAAGGATTTAATGTATGCTGCCACACAATTTGTTATGACCGGCAAAATGCTGCGACCGAATTATGACCGGCAAGATAAGACGCTCAATAAGATCCTACAGTGTGCGTAGACGCGATCGATAACAAACGATAGTAAACGAGATGGGATGCTGATTATCATGCGCCAGAATGATCGGCTATATGTACTGATAACATTTGGAGGGGAAATTTAGTGTTGTTATCTGTCTGGTACATGTATCCTCCTCGACGCATGATCTCTTGTTACTCATAATATGAAATTTATCGTTTTTGGCATGCAAAATCGGTCGCCGAAATCCTCCCGAATAGCAGCAGCGTGCATCGTGGTGGTTTATCGATAGAATTTTGTGAAATCCACGTGCGCCAAAACCAAGCGCAACGACGCCAGATTTGGCACTGCTGGTAAAAAACGTGCGCCATGTGCTTAAACATTAATATTTCGGATAACGGGAGCAACACGTGTGCGCAACAAGGACGAAGCTACTATATTTTGTACCAGGCGAACGTAGGAGGTGGCCATTGCCTGCACTATGGAGTGATGCGTGTTAGTTGGACACCGTGTTTGATCATCCCGCTATTTTTATATAGTTTTGTGATAAAAATATACTCAATAATATGTAGAACAGTGGTTTCAATAAAAGAAATTTATCGTACATCATTTACTGGTTCATTTTGTATCGCAAAATGTATGTATGTATGCTGCCACACAATTTATTATGACCGGCAAAATACTGCGACCGAATTATGACCGGTAACATAAGACGCTTAATAAGATGCTACAGTGTGCGTAGAACATTGCGATCGATAACAAACGATAGTAAACGAGATGGGATGCTGATTATCATGCGCCGGAAAGATCGGCGATATGTACTGATAACATTTGGAGGGGAAATCCATTAAATTTGGTAACTCTTGAGTGACAAGTGATGTTCGAAACGGAATTCGGCTGGTACATGCATCCTCTTCGTCGCATGATCTCTCGTTACTAGCAAATTCAAACTTGGCGATTTTGGCGTTCAAAATGCGATGCCGAATCGGTACCGCTTAGCGACGAGAGCCCCGTGGGCATGATTTTTGTGCATTTGTTGCAACTCGGCCGGCGTTTGGCATGACTGAAAACTATCGTATTGACGGATTCGTGTGCCTTTTGTGCGGGGTTTGGAAAGGTTTTGTTGAGCTTAACCCCTTCACAGTTTGTGCATTTAAGCACATTGAGAGTGCATCTACTGATTTGCCCAAGCAGTGCTCGAGCAGTTTTGATTAAACTTTATTCTTCATCATTTGCCTTGTGCACTGTTATTTCTTCATTTTTTATAAGCATGCATAGATTCTTTATGAATATATTTGTTGCGATTTTTTACTTTTATATTTAAATCGTAAATTTTTTATAAATTACTACAATTTTTTGATGGAAGGAAATGCCCACCAGCGATATTAATTTTTTGACACAAGAATTACTTTCGCCAGGCAAAAGTAAACTACGATAAAATTTAAATTATGCTATAGTTTAAAATAATATTAATCAATGATATGGAAAACAATCAAGCAGTTTTAAAATAATTTCCTGAAACACTGAACCAATTATATTTTTTTAGCATAAAATCTCAACAAAAAATAATACAAACTTTATATTTTTTAATTTTAGAGCACGTGTTTCCCAAACCACAAATAAAAAAGGGTGACAATTTTTTGACTCTTTTTGTCAAAATTGAAGAAACGTGCAGGGGTGTTAATATAGTTTTTTTGATATTGTTCGATCATGTGTATTTGTAATACATCGATTATAATTTGGAGCATATACGTGTGCTTTTAGGTAAATATTGCGAAGGATATACAGACAAATCTATAAATAGCGCAGTTGCGCGAATATTTTTATTAACGTGCTTAAACAATTTACATTTGCTGATCGTCAGATATGTAGATAATTTATATTCGTTAAATGCCCAATGTATTCAATACGCCTTAAATCCGATTCTTATAATTCGCCTTAAATCCGATTCTTATGATTCGCTGGAAACCGACCGTTGTTGCTCTCGACGTCAGCCATGGAAAATAATAGATTGTGGGATTGCGTTTTTATAATGTCGTGTTGATAAAGTGTGCTCTTTAAAAAGATTTTCAAATTCTGGCAAGTTCAAAGCGTCTTCTTTATCGGTTCTACCGTGTCCTGTATAGAGCGTTCAATATTTTTCTTTCGAAGGCGAAGAATTGCCTGCACTCGCGGTTACCATTCGGCAAACAGAGACCTAGATTTATACCGTAGAAAACATCCCCCGTAGTGCGATAAAGCAACGTGATCGTACAATAAATCTGTGGAATTTATATCTACCATAAAAATGTATAAAAACACTGCCACCTACTACCCACTCGGCGCGTCTGCTTGTGTCTGGTAGACACCCGGTACGCTTTAAAAGCGTATCGCTCCAGCTGCGCTCCAGTGCCGAAATGCTCCTTTGGGACGTGCGTGAGCGATTCCAAACGCCCCGCTAAAATGTATGGCTTTACAATGGTGCCATTACGGGCCAGAGTCGAAACGAGCGACGCTGGAAATGGTAAAATCCAGGCAGCCCGGCTGCACGCCTCGGGGTCGAATTGTGGGGTAATTAAAATTTTCCCAAGCATTTCCAAGCCTGGCTCAACCGTAAACCATCGCATGCTTGGGTTTTGTTTCAAGTGCTGCGTTGCTTATCAGTTTGGCGACGTTCCCAAGCACGGCTACATCTACGCATTCGAGCATCGACAGCACTGGCATCATAGCGACACTGAGACGCAACGAAGAAAAAAAAAAGGAATCTCCAATTGGACCGAAAATGGTGACGCGCCTCGCGAGTGCTGCTGTTGACAATGGAGATTACAATAATTAATTCATTCCGTGCCGTCCGCCCAGTGTTGACACATGGAAATTAACTGCGTCAACACGCGCACGCGAAACTGCCAAGTGTCGCCCTTCAAAAGCTCGCACATACCTCGAGCGCTCGCTCGCGCTCCATGATTAGATTAGAAACACGCTGAAAAGGCTAGCAGGGCTGCGATGGGGCGTCGCGGCATTCATCTACGCCTGGAAGGGGGACGGTTTTTCCACCGCTACTTGCTGCGAAAACCGTCGCTCGTCTTCAAGACGGCGTAAGAAGCGCAACCACATCACATACGGTTGTGGCGCTTCCGAGCACAAAGAGCGGCTCGAAAAGGAGCGAGGATGCGAACAGGCTTATTTGTGTGGCAGGGCGAACGATTTGATTAAGTTACAGCGCGACGCGTTAGTCTGCAAATTGATTTCCCGAATTTGTTTACCCACCGAAATGTGTCGTTAAATGAAGCAAAGCGCCGGAACAACTTACACCGATTGTCAATGGCAGGTGGGCTCAATCGCTTTATGCGGGAGTGCGAGGTTCGTTCGCTTGGGATATGTAGCAGATAGTTTCCTGTCTGGGGCTGGCTGGATGAAGATTCCCCACTGGGACCCTGGGAACGATAGGATGCGAGTGCTCGAAAAGGATACCTTCTCAGTGCTGGGAAAAAAGGCTTTTTCTTATAGGACCTACTTATTCCGTGGAAAACGAGCCACGTGTAAGCGAGCAACTGATGAGGCGTTATAATCAATCGGACGTTAGGAGCAGAAAATTGAGCCATTCCACTCGGTTGCCGAGCGGTCTCGAGGGGACGCCACCTGCACTTGATTCCTTGTGCCTTAAGTGGCAGATGGTGCAAAAGCTTTAAAAATTGCCATGCGACTCGGAACGGGTGACAAGAAATTTTGAAAATTGCAAGAAATAGAATATTTGAAACTTTGTGCATGGGATTATCTATTTCACTCGCGAAAGTTGAATTGAAACAGTGTGGCATCAGATGCTTACGGTGTGATCTGGGAAGCTATGGAAATTCAAATTTTGTTTACCTATTTTGGAAAAGTTTTATTTAGTCTTATTAATACATTTTTTCAATGGGTTTTTGTTTCTGCAACGATGAGATAAGTGCTTTCGCTAGAGGCTTTTCTCTCTACACAATCTGACTGATTGATCGTGCAGGTCAGATCAGCAATCTTAGCAAGCATTAGGTGATGTGAGCATAACGCATTACGCTAAGCTTCGCTCAAGATGATCCTCGCTCCATTTGCACATTCCAATGTGAGCGTGATGAGGAAATGCCCAACGGGTAAGCTTTCAAATGTTAGCAAATTTTCTCATAGCTGAATTGCATTTGCACATTCAAATGAGAGCATGACGTGGAAATACCTATATATTTCCGAAAACGTCCCAATAGCCGGAAGCTTTCTTTCGATCATCTAGCACGAACGAAACGGGACAAATGCAACGAATTCGTACGCGGCCCAATCGCAGCATCCTTTGCGGGTTGAAAACGTCGGCTTGCGAACCATTCGGCAACGGCTTCGCTGCAACGGAACGATATGTTTTCCTTTCAATTAGTGCCAAGCGTCGGGCAAAATTTCCTCCCCAATAAAAGAGCAAAGCACGTGGCCGCTCTGTTGCGCTACACCACGTGGTTGGCGTTCTCACAATCGATACCATAGCGAACATTCTCAAACCGCCGACCGCACGATACGACCGTGTCCCCCTGGGAGAGGGCAATATATTATTTACCCTTCGGATCGATGCAAAATTATGCATTTGATGTCTTGCCCGCGCTACTGCAACGAGCACCGAGACGTACAGTTTGGGCGTGGGAATCAACGCAATGCCCTAGCTCGACGGTTGAGGGAGACCAATTTATTGCATTTTTGTTTTTTGGTGTCCAATTTCAACGCAGCATATTTGCATATGATAACCGGTGAAATGGCTTCCCTGCCAGCAGTAGCTGTGTGTTGATTTTTATCGTAACAAAATCACATTGCAAAAGAGTGGTGGACCTTTCTTTTTTGTCGTGCTTAGTTCATGCCAGTCGTACCGCTTGCTTTCCGGCAGGCACTGTCCGCGCGACAATGGTGGCTGGTTGGTTTCGATTAATCAATTTATTCTAGCAAAACCGCACGACCTAGTCCAAGAACGAACTACGACGCACAATGTTGCCCGCAATATGTCTCCAGCGAGCTCACCGAAAGCTGCCGGTTCGCCCTTAGCGTACCGGAACCACCCGGACGCGAGCACTTGCACAAAAGCCGCAGCACTCCCGTTAGTGGGGATCCTTCTTTTTTTCTTCTTCATCCGTACATATTCGATAGCTCGATGGCTGCAACGGCACACTACAAATTCGCACTGCGATGCAATAACGCGCCCCAGCTCGGCGACGAGCGCGTTGATGAACGAAAACGGCACGCATTCGGTGCTCCAGCAGCTCGTTTGCATCATTCACGGTTCGATGCATTCTCATCGTTTCGGTGCTGGCACAATTTGAGCCGTTTGCAATTGAATCACACCGCGGTACGATGGTACAATCGCAACAACGTGAGCGCTTGTAGCGCGTGGGCGAATTCGTTTTTCGTCTACGCAGCTGCATGAGACGTGTGCTCGTGCGGTTCGCTTGTGTTTCGGGGCACTTTTAAATATTTCCCGCAACGTTCAGCTCATTTTGTAGGACTTCACGATTGCAGTGCACTGCTGGTAATGTTGGACCGTTTTTCCGTCGCTACTGTTGCGCGAATTTGTAAGCGTGCTTTAAGTTGGTAAACCCTTTTTGTTTCTCCCGACATCAAAAGCTTGATGGAAATAAAAGCAAGTGCATCGTATTAAAATGTCAGCAGAAACTAAGGCTGGTAAAAACACACAAAAAAACATAGAAATATCGCAAATGAAGCACTCCTCGTGCCGTGCTGACAACTCGCACGGACGGAGCCCGGCGCATGGCGCGAAATGACCGCATGCCTGCTAATTAACCGGTGCTCGAGTCACCAATTTTGGGCGAAAACGTGCCTAGACTGTTAATGCACCCAGCATTTTCGCACAATTGATCGGTTTTTCCGCCCCGTCTGTCGCCGATCGTGTGCAGTGCGGCGCAGGACCTCACAAAACTGCACCTAATGAACCGAGCGCCAACCGACGCCGCGTTGATTATTTGTCCCACGCTGGGGGATCGCGTGTGCGCTTCGGCCACTGTTACGGCCAGCTCGGGAACGTTGGTTCGCGCGGATTTCGGTCGACCAAATTGCGGGCGGTGGTAATTTATTCAAAAATCACCAACCATACAGCCCGCGGAAGTGGAAAGCTAAGCGTTTGTGCTCGATACGCGACGCGGGATTACCATCAGCCGGGCTTGATGGCGGGAAAGCGCTTTTCTGTGTTGCTTTAAATTGTTTCAATTACGGGCCCTGCTCGCATGAGGTAGTGTTCGGGTTATTGCTTTTCGTAAGTATTTTATGTGTATATTTAGACCGTGCAAATTAATTCCCCCGACCGAAGCAAGCGTGGTCGAGAAGTAATGAAATTGTCGCTAAAATCATCTGTACCTGCGAATGAAAGCTCTCCGCATGTAAACTTACCTCGTGTAAGAAACCAGCCTACCAAAAGTACACTGTACTAAAGTTGACAAAATGCGTGACACTTTGTGTTTCCATTATACAGCAGTAAGTGGCTTGAATGCCAAAAAAAACCCGAGCTACTTTAAAGTTGAGCCCACCAACAGGGCTGGGTTCGGTCACACTCGAATGTTCCACATTATTTTACTTCCGTTTCGGCTGCTCGCATCCCAGTCGCATACTTACCCGGGCTTGCTGCAATAATTATGCGCACGCTATAGCGCCGCTCTTCCGCAAAAACTCCCAAAGCACCTCGATTAATTACCTCATTGCTTGCTTTTTCCTGCATTCAAATATCCAGCTCAACCCTGACCCTTTCGTGCTCGCGTCCTCTCGGCACGTATTCTAGCGTGGTCCGTTGTCACTTTATATATTTCCTAGGACATGCCACCCTTGCTCGTGGCCGTTGTTCACGTTCCGGCACGAATATACTTAGAAATCGTCGTCATCTTGCCATCCACTTCGTTTGCGTTCGTACCGCCCAAAAAAAGAAGAAAAAAAAAACAACGAAGCACCAATCGTTGTGAGCCTTTTTTCATTTCTCTTCCATTATTTCCACGTATTTTTTTTTCGGCCGCCTGTATTATTCACACCGGCTGCTGGGAGAGTTTGGCGCGCGGAAATAATTCCCTGTCAGCCACGGTCACTAATCAGAAGAAACGTCGCACGAACGAGGAAAAGGCCAAAAGATTAAGCTTCCTACGGTTCTTGCGGGTCATCGCACCAGCACTGTGAAGTGGGTTGTTTTTGCACACCCCGAAAGAGGCTAGTTGGGGATGGCTCTTTACTTCCGCTTCGCTATTTTTTAGACATTTTGCTTGGCAGAACCATCCCTTAAGCAGAGCCATCTTGGACCTGCGGCTCCGCGGATGATGGGTCGCTTCGCAGACATCACGGTATAGGTTAATCAACAAACTCTCGGGCTAGTTTCAGCGCACCGGGACCGGTGTTCGACAAAGGAGGCATTGTTTTTTGTTTGTGAGCAGAATATTACTACATCACTGTGGCGCGTCTCCTGGTGACGTGCCGCGTCTTGGCAGCGAAATAATAGCGAGGCTTTGCAGCGCCACCGGATCAAGGGAAGATTTCTTTTCCAACCAGACGCACAGGCACAAAACCCCAAAACAATGGGGCTCGCTGCAATTGTTTGACTCGCTCGAACCCAACCGGTAGGAGAAACACTTCGCGGGAACAAAAAACGTTAAGCACCATCCACTGGAGTCCTTGCAGCCAGCGACAAACCAAAGGAGGGGATGAGCGCCAGACTTCGAGCCGACGCAGAACACAACTGTCGCATTTGGAAAATTTAAATAATAAAAGGATTTACTGAGTGAAACTTTTTTATTCCGGCTTTTCCGTGTGATTCTCCGCCAATTCGCCGTGGCGGTCTCAGTTGGTCCCGGGCTGGGCGGATTCGACACGTTCGCGGGCTCGAATGGCTGGCTTACGTCGGAGCCAAGCAAATTACGTCTCGCAGCAACATCTGCGGATCGACGAGCCATGTGATTGGGCATTAGAGAAGAGCACAGTTTTTTTTTGTTTCCTCCAAACGGTTTGCGGATGGGGTTCTTGAAACGCCCAACTCGAAAGCAATTCGATTGGAACGAAATTGAGAAACTACGAGCATTTGAAAAGCAATTATTCCGTCGACCTTGTTGTTTCGTGAACAGATGAATGCTCTCGACCAACCTACGCACGTGTCTGTTTGCTCCCTGCGGTGTTGAGATATCAATCTCCATCTGCTCGAGATATCAATCTGTTGTTGACGGACCAGTGTTAGCTATTTGGAGGACGATGGTACTACATTTTTGATTTCAGCATGATCGTTCATGGCTTTCTCGGTGCAGCAAACCAAAAACGTAAGCACACCCGTAAAGCGTCTCGACAGTTTTCTTTGATCGGCAGCCAGCTCCACCAGCCCGGGATCATTTTTCATTCCCCGCTGAGCTAATAAATTATTCGAACACCTTGGCCCACCTGCCAGCGTGGCCTTCTCACTCCGATCGACGGCGCCATGCATCCGACCAACCTAACCGGCCACCATCGCTAGTATTCTCTTTGTTGTCGTGTCGAAGCCGCTCCTGCCGATGCCTCTTCTCGACTACATTCCTGCTGTTTGAGCCCAAAACATCGTCAACACGCGTGCGCACCGCAAGTGAGTTCCGTGGGATCCGGACCGACACCTGACGGAAAACGGGTCGCCATGGGGATATTCGTAGCGCTTCGAACTAGTGACCACTCACAAGCTGGTTTGCGGCTGTTTTCCCCGTTCCGAAGGACAACAAGAAATGGCTTGACCACGAGAGCAACATGACCCACGTACCTTTTTGTGCTAGAGCGTGAGTTTAAGTTGAGGGGTTGGAGCTCATCAGGCCGCCTGGAGAAGCCGCATCAACCGAGAGTTGAACTCGGGAGAGTAGCGTTCCAGGGATGATGTTTTCCCTTGGCTAGCGGACTAGCACCAGCTACGATCAACCTAAACTCAACTGGTTCACGTTACATAATGGTGCCGAGCTTGAGCGGAAGGTGCCGAGCTTTGCTCTTGCCGAATACTTTGCCCGTCGCTCGACGAGAGCAACGGACCTTTGTCTGGAATGGATGGCTAGAGAGATAGTCAATAGCACACGCCACACAAACACGCAACCCAACTACTAATATGAGGCGTTGTTGAGCATTGAATGAGGGGGCTGACGGCGCGCTAGGGACGGTTTGCTTTATCGCCGAAAATAGCTACAGAACCTGGCCGGAGCAGATTCATGGAAAAACCAGACGAAAACCCCTTTCAATTGCAACAGGTATTTTAAAAATTACTATTATTTTGGCAGGCATCAGGCCGAAGGGTTAAAATCAATGCTGAGATGTTACCATCATCATCAAGCTTTCCACACTTATCGACAAAAGTCAAATGGAGTTGAAATGGATACGTTTGCTTCAGATTTCATCTTCAAAGCCGTTGTCCACACGTGTGTCGATCTTGTTGTTGTGAAGTATGCTATCGTTTTTGTTGAAGAATGCTTTGAATGTGGTGCTTGTAAAGCCACTCTAGTTCGTGCATGGAAACAACTTTTTCAGTTGCCAAGAACACAACGATACCGTATATGCAAGATATTTCAGTACAAGGAAACCTGAGAAGCATAGTCGTTCGTTGCGGTTCCGATAGAGCTTCAAGTTTTTCCTTGCAAATCCTCCAAAACCCCCAACAGCCGGATGTACTTAAAACTCATCTGAATTTTCTAGACACCCGGACCCGAGCACATAAAGGAACATCAGCCCATTACTCAATCGAGAGCACGACAGTGAAGTGCAAATGCGCCGTGCGTCTTCCTGCACTGAACCAAAGCCCATCTCTACCGCAACCTTTTTCTTCTGTAAACCCGAATAAATAAATTTCCGGCACCCTCGCAGCTGCATTGCGTTACTCGCCGCGTCGGTGGGTTTGGCTTTCAGCACACCTGATTCCAAGCACAGCACAGGGTCGGAGCATGATTTATGCGGCTTAGCGAAAAAGGAGCAATATTTTACGCACGGTAAGCCCCACGGTATGCTGATGGGTTTATGGGTTGCAGAAACATCTCGGGTTTCGGCTGCATTCTGACTTGTAGCGAGGTTCAGCGCTCAAGACCGTCCATCGCTGGTGGGTTGCTTCCACAGAACACCATCCTTCTAGCGGAATGCAAAAATCTCCGTTCGAACGTTAACTCCTTTCGCGCTTCAGCACTACTGCACGAGCCTTGTGTTGAGGTGATTATCGATGCATATTGTCTGTGAGCTACCAAATGCGGCCCAACGTTAACCAAACCACCCCAAAAGGGCGCTCATGATGACTGAATTAGAAAGTCAACATAATTATGGATTTCAGCTCCCACGGGTGACGTGCTGAAGCTGAAGCAAGGGATTATGAAATTAATTCCCTACCAAAAATATTGTCCCAACACGGACAACTTTCGAGCCGCACGTTCGAGCGGACGCTTTCACGCAACTCCTTCACGCCTCGTTCTCGCCCGCTCGCAAGGACATTAATGTTGTTACAGCCCTCTCGTGTGAGCCCGAAAGATGGGAAGTAGCACAAAAAATAAACCCATCGAAAGAAATCACTGCTGGGTGCGAGTGCGAAGCAGCCTTGGGAAAATAATTCAACACACACACACACACCGGCGCGCAGCACAAAAAAGTAAACGCACCCTCCGTGCTATCGGGCGGAAAATACGATGCAAAGGAAAATAGCAGCTTCAGCGTAAGATTTTAAATCCGGCGCGCAGATGACAGGGCATAAATCATTCCCGGCGGCTGGTGGCAGGCTGGGGCAGGCGAGCAAACAGCCTTCGGTTTCGGTGGCGTTGTGCAAACAAACCGCAAGGCAGATAAGAGAACGAACGCAAAGGGCTGAAGCATCTGAAAAAAAAAACAGAAAGACGGTGGTTCGGTTGGTTGAGCCGTTGTTTTGTGGGACGATTTTTTTTTCTATGTGAATTTTTCTTTGATTTTTTATGTTGGCTGTCCCCACAAAACGATGCAATTCGTAGCTGTGTTGCCAGGCTATCCAAGCAGGAGCTGTTTTGTGCTGTTCGTTCTATTGCTACATCCTACTTTATACTTCCTAAAATAGCGCTTCTTAAGAAGCACGAATTTGAATCGAGCTTTTTTTCTTTCCCCCAGTTCACCTCCCCCAAACCAAGTGTATCTAGTGTTGCCTTTGTTATCGACCCCCGTGCCATTGGACGATGGTTTGAATGGGGACCTTTTCTTGTTCGTTAGAACCCCATTGAAGGTATCCGTATCATAAGCCGAACACCGCGGGGATGCTTCTCGCTACATAATGAATGAATTTCCACGCCACCGGCGACTAATCACTTAGAACGAACCCCACCCAAATAGAGCGACAAATAGGGGTGACCCCGGGGTTGGAACGGAAAATACGCTACTTGAAGAAAGTACCACCGGGGGCAGCATAAATCATACTTATTAGTCGCCCCGCGTCAGGGTCAGGCGACCGAGGTGTGTGGGTAGGCGATTGGTGCAGATGGCCGAATATGCACGCGTCACCGGTAAAAGCGGACACATTAACGGCAGCAAAAGACGTTGCCCGGTAAAATCGATTGAGAGCCCGTTTGCCCGTGCCAACCCTGCACTGAAACGACCGGCTGATGGATGTGTTCCATCGTCACTAACGAATGGTGCCATTTTGGTGGCGGGCGATGCGAAAACCTCGCAATATTGGCACCGGAATAGGTGCCATATTTTACGAGGTCCCACCGTGTACGGGCTCATCTGCGTTTCGATTACCGTGCATTAATTCAGCATTCCGAATGTGCCAGTGGAATGGGGAAGCCGAAAAAAAAGCGAGATTTGTTTCTCGTTTCACTTTTTCCAAGCGTGACGTTGACAAAGGAGCACGCTACGAAAATGCATGATTCACGTCTGACGACGGTGCTACACATTTCCGATGGCAGCTAATGGGCGATTGTACCTTTTGTATCGTAATAATTTCTGGGAGTTAAATCTATTGCTCTTGCGATCGGCTCAAATGATCGCGTAATTTTGCGTGCTTGTTGTATGTTGCGAAAAGTTGCTCTTCTTGGAAAGCTGGGAAAACAGGTCCGTTGCGAAACATCCCCAATGGTTCAACAGTTTAGCAGCGCTTCCCATCATGAAATCAGATATTCGATTCTACTAAACAAAGCAAAACGCAGAAAGGTGTACGAAAGAGACTGTACGAAACGTGCATATTATTACAACAGGTAAATCGTCAATTTCTATCGCTGGGTATATGAGAAGCAACCGATACGCCATTGTTGTGGTACGCATGAGGGTTCGTTTTTCATATTCATGCCCGTGGCACTGCTGGGTCTCGGTTTTACTTCTTCTACTTCTTTTCATCCTGCCGTAGCTCACTGCTCCAACAACGAGATGCGCATCAGCGATCCCTCTGTCGGGGGTGGATCTCGCTTTTTTTCTCCTCTTTCACCCTTCTCGAGTTGGGTTGTTGCTTCTTCTCCATGTCATCGTTAGAAAGATGAAATATTCTCCCAGGCATCACACGGTGGCCATTTGCGTACGTTGCGTACCCTTGTTAATCTTATGCGTGGGGTATCGAGCTAACGTGTGCCGCTTTTGTTTTGTTTTCCCGGGCTTGCTGCGTGAGAATAGGCGGTCCTGCTACAGTGGGAACATTTTTCGTTCGAACCCATATGGTCCACCGCACTCCCCGAGCGAGCTAGCGCCCTGGGAACTGCTTCTGGTTTTGAGCGAAAGCTCGATGAAGGGCGGTTAAGTAGGGCGAGCGCTGAGCTAGAGAAAGCATCAGAAAAAAAGGAAAAAAGAAAAAGGAGCGCACGGAAAACTCGCAACCCGTAAACCCGAATCTGTCAGGGGCAGAAACAAACGGGCCATGTGTGGTGCTGCTTTCACGATGTCACAGTGTGTTGACGTTCTCATGTTCTGCGGTGTTGCTTCCTTTTTTTCTTGTGTGTGGCCTCCACGGACCGGGTTGCATATCATTTGGACATGCGCCCGTGCGGAGGGTCCGCTTCTGTCAGGTCGAGTGATAAATATGGTTTTTCCATGCCGCCCAGTTGCCGAGCACTGTTGCAAAGTTGATCTGTTTTCTAGAAAGGGGAAAAAAATGTTGTTCGTTCACTTTTTGATGTTGCAAATTCCAACCACAAATGAACTAGGGAAAATTTTGACTATAAACAAATGTACAGCTTACGCGCCGTTTCTGTTGAGGGCTTACGGAAAACATTAAGTCATGATCATCACTAAATAGTTCAATATTTCCGGTGTGCTTACAGGATAAATCATTGGCAGCAAGCATTGGTAACGCGTTGAACACGGTAATGAACGCGTTTCCACGCGTAACACGAATGTCGGAAGAGGCAAAAACGCCTTACGGACTGCTTACGAAAAGCCAACTTAATCGCTCTTCTAGTTAAATAATTAACTGCCCACCAGCAAGCCATCGTATCGACTACAAGAATATTTTTTTCTGAACTACGGGGTGGGTTCTGTAATGATAACTTTCAAAAATTCACCCCATTTAGTCGTAATCCGATTGGTAAGCTTCACACATAATACGCCCTTGCTGGTACTTACAAATGTTGGCGGCCAGGAAACGTGTGATTAAGTTGCAGATTAATTCGACGAAAAGACATTTATTTTGTTTTCACTGACACAGGGAAAAGCTAAGCTCACAGAAAAATCCAACAGTATGTAATGAACCATTGAACTCCACACAAACGCTCGTTGATAACGGTAACCTAAATTTCCACAACCCTCCAAATTGTTCAAACCAAAACGCATGCGAATTCGCTCAATCCAATTCCTATCCATTTCAAATCAATCTGGGCCAGAAATTTGGCTTCGTTGCATTGGAATACACGGTACATCTGGCTCATCATTCGTGAAACATGGGCCTAATTAACTAATTTCATCTCGATCGAAGCATTTGATATCGACCTAATAGGACTCGAGACGAGCCAATAAATCGAATCGATAAAACATGAAACGAGCTCATCAGCTATCAAACCTGTGTCGGGTATCATACACCAATCATTATTAGTTAATGCTTATTACTGCTGCACCTAATAGCTATTTGGCGCCAGTATTGTTCATTTATTTGATCTCCAAAACATGATAATTGCGATGCATTTGAATGCATTCTGGTGAACAAGTTTGGCTTGCTCAGGTGAACTAATAAGTATGGTGTGAATTTTTTGTTTGTTCGCTGAACGAGGCTTACCATTTCCTTGTACACATGAACAAGTCATCGAAAACAAAATGTATTTTAATCGTTTGGTTGCAACACGTAATCGTTAAAATGCTGAATCAAAGAAAACACAAATTCACAACTCAACCAAACTCCCAGTAAAGACAATAAGCCATTCCATATATGGTGATGGAAGGAGAATAAGCAATGAAGCGACCGAAATTCCGCTTCGGTCGCTGATGACCCCGGTGAGAATAAAGCCCTGAAGCGTGTATTAATCGAAAACATCCGCACGATAAAGGCCCCACGCCGTACATAAAAATATCACACGTATTTTATCCGGCTCACACATCATTATTTCCACCGCTTATTGCCCGACCGCTCAGCAATTGCGGACCGGCATTCAGTCATTTTGGGCAGCTAGCGATATATATATATATATATAGTTTTTTTTTGGTTCACTTTCGTATTGACCGAATGGTGGCTGGGAAACCCGGTGCCGAATGGGACGTTTCATAATTTTCATCACGTAACATATTGGTTTGGATGATTATGGTTTTCACCGTCGGATCTTTCCGCCCGAGGTTTCCCGGCAGCAGTGTGCCCGAAAGGGTGCATCCCTTCTTAGGCTTTTATAAAGAGGGATGAGAGAGAGAGAGAGAGAGAGAGAAGGCGCGAGCGAGAAAGCAAACGAGTGGGCAATTCAAGGAACTAGGAATCTATTGCTCGGACGCAACGGTGCCAGCTGCCTCGAGGCAAAGGGATAATTCTTCGCCGGGACCGTTCTCAGAATTTTCATTGCAAACTTTCGGCCCGCATCTTCAAAGGCGCCAAAAGTTAGCGCTCAAAAGAGGGAAGTGCGCAAAGGAAGCGTGGCGGGAAATAACACACCGAATCGTACCGCAAAAATAAAACATCTACCGGGGTGTACCGTGCGGGGGACGTCTCAAAAAAAAAAAAAGAAAGAGAAAGCAAGAGAGAGAGAGTGGAAAAAAGGAAACCACAACCAACCAGCGCGCATAATACCATCGGGGTGCTCGGTGCTTACGCCAGCTCCAATTTCCTCGCGACCACACCAAGGTACCGTCTCTCAACTGCCACTTCTCGAAAGTTGCCCATGCCAGAGGGAACCGCGGCCACCTCCCATCATCACGCTCATCCGAAGGGATGAAAATATTTAATCGAAAGATAAAGGAAAAGTTTTTGATCAGCCCACCCTCACGGAGCTACCCACCACCGTCTCGGGCATTAAAAACGAATCGAATTTCAACGGAACGATGGCGAGGCACATTTTCCACAGTCGTGTTTGCGCTCGCGCGTGTGTGTGTGTGTGTGTGTGCATTCTTCGTGCCTTTTCCGCGTCCTGTTCTTGTTACGCGTTTCCTTTTCCATTTTCAGCTATTTTCGGCCGATGAAACATGCTTCTCGGAAATGATTGGCTACTTTTTTCAATTTCGCCCACCACCGGAGGAGCGATTGGTGGTAGGTAGCGCGAAGCTCTATTTTAATTAGCGGCGAGGGGAAAAAATCACCCGTAACCGCAGGTTCGTGGAAGAAAAAAAAGAGAGGCAGATGATAAGAGAGAGAGAGAGAGAAAAAAGAATTCATGGGAAAAGAAAATTCTCCTTCCAGGAATGAGTGCGTCAGCGGAAGCTAATGAGATGTGGCTAGGTTTAAAAGTGATATTTGCATATTTGTTGCACAGTTTGTTGAACATTACTTCACGATGCACTGAAACAGCCGCAGATTGTATGGTTTGATCAAATGTTGCAAATGTTGGGCCAACATTTGTTGGAAAAATCACTTTTCGCGAATAAACAACAATCGTGCAGCGTAGCTTCCAAATAGAGTCTGAGCAGTTCGTTCTGCATTCAAGGGCTATTTTTCTCTTTCTGTCTCACCCTTGCTCTCTCTCTCTCTCTCTCTCTCTCGTTTTTCTTCCCAACCGGGGTTGAGAGAGTCCATAAAACCTCCCACGAACGCCCACCGCATGGCGGGTGCGCTTGTAAGATCAATTTAAATTCGCCCTCGCCCAACGGATCGCGGCGAGTCCTTCGCAGGTAATTACTTCGCGGGAAAACGCGAGCGCACGCCCGTACCATGATGCCGCCCATTAAGATAGGATTTTGGGGGGTGCGGATGCATTAGCGCGCTAGTTTTTCGCACAATAAAGATAATCGCCGATTCGCGGGCCACACCAAACCAGCCGGTTCCGGCCCCGGGGTCACGCACTCCGCTCGGGCCGGGGCCATTTTGTGAAGCTCGCGCGACCACCCGCACGGAGATAGCACGCGGAACCGTTCGCATGCCGTTTCGCAAGCAATTTGTCAACTTAATATTATTTTATCGCCAAACTTTCGATAATTAAGCTGCATAATATGAGATAATTCGCTGCCGTAATGAGTTTCGGGCCCCGATCCCGTTCGCCTCGGTAGCCGCCCGTGAGTGTAGTGAGCCCGCGCAAAATCCTATTCCGTTCCAAACCCGAATCATCGAAATGACCACCCCGTAGAAGGGCGGCGTTGGTCGTAAAATCCCTTCCCCGAGGCGGCAGGGTGCGGAATCCGAAATTATACTCAGCATTATGCAGATTTAATTACCTAAAAACCGGTCGTCCCTTTGTTGAGCGGGTTGGGCGTTTGGTGGGCAATTGTCTTGCCGATGATCGTGGTGCCGCAAATTTCACCCCCATAAGACGCCACAGCACCGGTTGCGAGAGGTCGCTGTTAGAGACCGACCTTGGATTGGGTTCGCGTGCGAGAATCTTCGCATGGTCGGGGTACCTGTCAACCTTGGGTCTATGTTCGCGCAATTGGGTTGCTGTTATCTTGCGGGGATTACATTTTTGCAACATTTTTCCCCACAGCCCAATGTAACGGCTGCTATAAACGAACGACAAGCGGTGGGCCAGGTTAGTCACCGATCGTGTCGTTTCTTGGCTGGGTCAGACCGTACACCGTATACTTTGTACCGAGCTGCCAGCGTCAATTAATCAATTGTTTCCGGTGTGCGATGGTGGCCGGAAGTTGCGCACGAACCAGCCGGTGGGACGGTAAAAGTTTCCATCGCTCTCGAAATTCAATTCATTACGGATCGAGTCCTTTGTTTGAACCAGCCAGGAACTAAGGCGGCTTAAACAAATAGAACCGTAAGCCCCGGTTGCCCTTGGTCGGTTTGGTGAGCGCAAGTGGGCACAGTCCAAATCTAATTTGATCATATTCACTCATTCATATGCATTGGGAAAATTTTTAATCCGATTAAAGCCTTTTGCCGACCATAGCCCCCTGTTCATGGGTGGGCGAGATAGATACCCTTTGGCACGAGTATTATCACTGACCGAACGACCGACCTCATTTGCCAGGCTGCACAGCCCTCCAAAGCACAGTGGGCACCGTCGATACGAGTATCGGGGAAAACATCTAGCGTTTGTGTGTGTGTCGGGGCTTATAGTTTGACTGCGGGAAATGAAGCCTTTATAATGGTGTTTGGTAAAGGCTTTAATAAAAATCAGAATTTCAGTTTTTTTTACTGTGGAAATTTTAACAGTACTTACGATGCAACTGTTTTTACAGCGTTTTTGTTTTAAAAGCAAATAGCTTGAGGATTTTAAAAAGCGATGACATATAGTCTAAAAAAACACTAATGAGAAAAACTTAATATGGAATTGGAGCTTAGCTCTTTTTTTCGATTTCCAAATCCGTTTCAAGCAAATATAATATTTGTTATTTGCATGCATATTTTCATCCTTAAAAAGTTATCAGTTCAGCAAGCGTCAATTGATAGTCCCACTCATGGTTGAACTTGAGAAAGCAGCTAATGATGTTGAGTGTATGCGCTATCATCAAGCTCGACTGAGAATACCAGCCCGTATGTACAAACCGAAAGCTGATTACGGTGTTTCCGGTAGAGAAAACTATAACATAAACAACAACAAAATAGTTCGTAGCATAATGTATTCTGCGTGAACCTCTGAGCGCAAGGGTTACCCATGCTTCAGGTCTATGTTTAACATAATGAGAGGTTGAGATGAGTTCGACTGAATGAAATTATACGTAGCACAACATACCCTGGTGGAGTGGGTGCAATTTGAATATAGTTATATATTTCCTTGTATTTTAAGTGTGTCTGTTTGAGGTTATGTTTTGAATTCAAAAACGTTTTTTTTATTTTATCTTGTACTTTAATTGCTTTTGGTACTATCTTATTAGTTAACAATTTGTCGCAATAATCACGTGGCTATTTTGATTTGCTGGAGGAGTATCCCAGGCTATACAGTCGTTACTAATAAAATGGAACCTGTTATGGATTCTCTATCTATGTGGGGCTATTTGTGAGTGATTCAAGTTATTCACAGTGATGCTGGCTGTTCCTGGTGGTATGCCATCTACAAATTATTGTTATACTTGTTAATTTCACTGGGATTTTTTTATTTTACATTTATATACATAACTATAATTTCACAATGTTTTTTATGCTATTTTAGACATTTTACAACCAATCCATTTCCGTCCGAGTACGTATCGTTTTTTCAAGGAATCAAGAATATTATCAATAGGTACAACGATGCCCGTTCAACGAGATTAATTACAGTCGATCACTTTCGAATATTGTTTGATCGACACTACTAAACCGCTTGTTGCAATGCAACCTTGAACCAAAGCAACTCATGCCGTGCCTTCGATGGATAAGGACCTTTCCACAAGAATCGACGCCATTCATCAAAGCTTCCTTCGGAACGTACGCCCTAACACAATACACAAAGAGCCCCAGCCCTAGACCTCAAGGCGGTAATGAGCCCGCAATAACGACATAACGCGATAACTGCGTAAACAGTTTCGTCCCCGCATGATGGCGGATGTTTGTTTATTGATTGAACCGGTAATGCTCCACTCCCATTCGGACGCGTGCTTTCGGCGCGGACGGATCGACGCCATAGTGTGCGTCCTGGTGGTCCGAGTCATGTGCCCGGAGGCGATGGAAACGGATTAAACGTGACCGTACCTAAGGATACGATGCTGCCGATCGAACGATACGTTAACGAAAGCTGAGCCAGCTTTGCGATATTTCATTAAAGCGCTCCGATCCGTGAAGCTCGATCTCCGATTCAGTCTGCAGCCTGCAAGCATGGCGGACGGTGATGGAGCGATGGCTGAACAAAAGGGAAAATTAATAACACGCTCCTGGCCCATTGTAGATGCTCTCCGATACGTTGTTAATTCGCAGCGCTGCAAACGGCAAGCTGCTAGGTAGCTGTGTCCCCATGTGATGAGCATACATTGTTCACGGGAGCATAAGAGGCGCACCGTAATTCTGCACCAAGCGCTTGCAAGTCGGGATGTCGTGTTGGCACAACAATGGTGGTGCCACTATTCTGCTGTTAATTATGCGCCTACGTGCGGGAGGTTTCCGCTGTCTAATTTATTTTAGTAAAACGAAAATGGGTACATCGATAAGACAACACAACCCGCACACGTGGCATGGTGTGGGAGATAACGAAAGACCTCAGAGCCAATCGGAGCTCAGCCAGAGAAGGGGATTTGCACGCACGAAGCCATCGGGAGGCGTGCTGTCCGGACGATGTAGCACGTGCACCGGAAACAACATCCGGTTGGCCGGGCAAGCGCATCTAATTTCCGGTGTTAGCACTCGCGTGCGGTGTACCGAGGCAAGCTGTGCAGTTTCGGGAAAAGTTTCCTACTTGTTTTCACTCCGCTACCGGAGACGCTGGCCGGCGAACAAGCTCCAATCAAGATGTGAAAATCAATTGCCTCGGGACGGAATATAATGGGCGCTAGGATGCTTGCAAGGGACTGACCCAGAAGACCAGTACATTCGTCAGAAGCTTCCATCACCCAGACACCATTTTTTTTGGTGCGTTTCCAACCGTCGTTGAAATATTATGCCACTAGCCGTGCTGCTCTCGGCTTGTAAGTATGCTCAATCTTATGTTTTTCTTTCTTTCGTTTACTTACGATGAATTGCTCGCTTACACACGCGACCCGGTGTAACCTTTCGTCCTCGATCGGATTTTTGCTGTTCCCATAACCCACCAGTCAAAATCAGAAAGGACCATCAACCCGATCCTTGCGCCTTCGTTCTACAAATGAAAGCCAAAAGCGCTCGCCATGCTCGAGGACATCGAGTGGCGTCGACGATGGTTTATGGGAGGGCTTTCATATTCAGCTTCGCCCCAGAAACAAACCGAATGTGAGCATTTGCTAAATCCTCTTGGTGTAGGCTCTTCATCCGCCTTGCACCCACGCCGCTACATTTACGGGTCTCATTGGAATCCAATCTGCTCGCAGGTACCAATAAACGGAACGATAGTCAAAGGCGAGACGATAACATCGAGCGAAACAGGCGGGCATCGTCTGAAGGTAGGCTCTTTGCGGCGCACGAAGGATACGTCGGCCGGTTGGAAAGCGATATTCTTCCCGGCGATAATTTCTGCCATCTTCCGATAGATTTCCCCCCGGGAAACCAAACGCAAACAAATCGTAAACGGAAGAAACCAATTTCGCATCGACGTTCGATTGCAGACCGGCCGGCTGCTGTAGCTTTGGTTGTACTTTTATACGTTTTTTTTTCTTCTCCTTTATTGTTATTTACAGCTCTGTTGTTCTCCCTGGCATGGCCGGGAAGCCGAATGGAAACTTTCAAATCGATGAAGTTTGCGACTTGTTCGGAACTGTTGTAAAAATAAATATTTACAGGCTCGCTCCGCGCCAGCATCGCCACTCTCTTCCATCGCATCACCGCAGGTATTGAAATTAGGCACTGGGAAAGTTGAGGCTTTCCCTCTTTCGGCAACAATAGCAACAACAAAAAAAAACTGCTCAATAAACCCAATCTAATTGAATTTAAATACGAGCAATAACTTTTATATTCATGGGGTTGGACTTTCGTAGAATGCTCCCGCAAACGTTGCCGACGCTTTTCAAAGCTCGTGTACCCTTCCAGCATCGAGACATCGGGGATTGTGGGCTAACTTATAACTCATCTTCCAGAAATAATCACTTCCCGCAACGATGGTACCCAATTTCGATGCAAAAAAGCTTGTTATCCTAAGCCAGCGTGCGGCGCAACCATGCGCTTGAATTGACGTTCAACTGAGTCGATGGGAAAAAGGATTTGCAGGCTCAATCTGCAAGTCTACAAGCAGTGCGAAAAATTGACGCTCGCAAAAACAGATAATGGAAAATGCAAAACAGCTTCCGCGTGGGTGGCATCACTGGTATTCGTCATTCAGATGACGCTTTCGGTTGCGTTGCGTTTTTGTGCGTTTTTTTTTCTACTTTACTTTGAAAACACTTTTTTTTCTCTCCTTTTTCCTGTCGACTTTCTCCTTCCTCAGTGTCTGGTTTCGCAAACCTAACAACAACGAAAAGCAAAAAAAAAAATAAGCCACCATACGGTTCCGATTTAGCTAAGGACAGATTAGTGCATGCTGGAAGATGATACATTCCGGTCGGACGACAAGCCGGCTGCGCTGGATCGGATCAACCGGGCAGATAAGCTGTCCTGAGCTGCCACGATTGAAGGCGCAGGGTAGTTTATCGACTGGAGATGGAGTTTTTTTTTCTCGACAGACGGATGAGCTTCTCAGAGTACCATTGCTCCTTTTCCGCCTCAGAGATGCAATAAGACTGTTGAGTTTTTTTTTAATTCGTCCGTTGCAAATCAACTGAACGGCTAACGGAGCGTTATAGAGAGCAGTTTGACTGTAGAAGCTAGTTTAAGCTAGAATGCAGCTCAGGAAGCAATTAAAAGATTTGAGCGAGGATGAGTGAGTTTATGGAAAACGCTTTTGACTTTTGAGATCAAAGGTAGTTTTTATTTTTTGTTAGGATAAATAATAAATTAAATCGTTCTTACACACCTTTTGTAAGAAAATGTTCAATGGGTATTACTTTAATATATGGTTTACGCTGTTTGAGTTTTGTATAAGACATCATTTAGACGTTATCATCATGTTTTGATGAAAAATACGCAATGATCATGAATGTAGAAGAGAGCAAATCTAGCGGTTTGTTCCGCGGCGTACGGTGCCGTTCACATGAGTCATGTTTGCTGCCCTCCAGCTACACAATCAGATGCCACGTATCCCGACCTTTCTCGATCGAAACAGCCAAGCACTGTGTCCTATAGAGCATCCTTCGAAGGATGCTGAGCGTATTTTCTCTTGAGGACGCACACACATAACCATACGCTCACTATTTTCACCTGTACGAGTCATAAAACCGGCCGTAACCCACAGCTGTACGAATAAATCAACCGAACGAAATTTCAGCAACACACCTAGCGTCCCGTAGCATTCGGTCGAAGCAGAGACGTATGTTGCGCCTGGTATCGTAAATAGGTCCAAAAGCGACACCTACACATACACTTAAGCACATATACACTCATAAAACAATGAAACCAGCTCGGAGCAACGGCGGCAACGCAAATTGGTGGGGAAAACTTTTCACATCCGTTTGGGGGCTCATGCTCAAAGCCTTTCCCGGCTAAACAAGCGTCTACGGTAGCTAAAAACCCAGAGCCGGACACGGGTGAGAAGTACACCGAGTACGTTCGACCAGGACGAAAGCCACCGGAAGCAGATAACAGAGAACAGCAACGTCACCGCGCCAGACGTTGCGGTTTTCCACGCCCCGTGCGAGCGAGAAAACTTTTTGGACAAAAACCTGGCCCCATGAGCTTCGGGCGATCGGTTGTGGCCCGTGCCGTTTAACGGTGCGTCCTCGTGCACCCAGGGCGGGTGAAAATCAATTTGTTCGCTGCTGCTGCTGCTGCTGCTGCTGCTGCTACTGCAACACCATGTCCTTTTATTGCCGCTCGATTTATGCCACCTTTCGTCATCGAACGGTCGCAAAGATGGCCGATCGCCAGAGGGTGGTGAGCAAAATTGCCGTTCTTCGCGCGCTCGTGCACTGCGGACGCAATATCAAAAGTGCTGTGGCACGGATACGAACCGCGAGCACTTAAACCACCCGCCGCAGCAAAGGCGCAACTTTGGAAGGCAGCTCAAATAAATAACTTATGCAAAAGTAAACGCCACTCGCTTGAAATGGTCGTGAGAAATGTTGTCATTTTGCTCCTTTTGGTCCTCTGGTGATGTGCAAAGTTACTCGGATGAATAAAAAATAAAGGAAAGCCCGTTAAAATTATTTGCCGCACCGTTTGGCGCTCCCACAGGCGTTGCTTGGGCAAAAAAAGCATTGTGCTTTCTCCTTAAGAACAACTCATCCAAGCGGCTTGCTCGGGGCGGAATGAAGGAACATAAAGTTCTACAACCCACTCACGCCCACTGGCTTTTAGATTCACGGTGTCGATCTTTCTCATGCACTCGGCAGTAGTAAGCACGCCGGTTATGTGGCTTTCCTTAGTCAGCTTTCGATGGGTCGGTTAGGAATGGGAGGCCGGAAAGCATCTTGGTTGGAGCAACAAAAAAATCCACCACCTTGACGAATGGGTCTGATTCGCATAATGATATCGTCCATTACGCCTAATTTCACGGGTACAGGTCGCAAGGGCGTGCACAATGCGGCCCACTCGAAATGCACTCGCAGCGCAAAGCTGCATCAGAGCAGGCCGAGTCCTGGTTTCACTGCGGCGCTTTATATGCAGCTCCTGAGAATTGGGAAGTGGATAGCGAGAGGGCCGGGAAAAGCGCCCCCAAAACAGTTCACTCCGCTTTGACCACAGCAATTAACTATTATGTTCGGGCTGGTCGCCCCCATTTTATGGCGAATGGCTGCACGAGAGAAACCCCGATTAGGACGGTAAAAGCTCAAGAACAGTCACATTGATGGGAAGATCAAAATGCCATGTCCCGAGGTATAATCACTTCCTAAAGTGCGCAGCTGGCCATGCTGTGCTTTCTACTCGTTGAAAGCGACTCTTAGAGAAACGGAATGGCACTTCCCATTCAGACTTCTTCCGATTCGTTTTTGAATCGCGCTACCGGGATTAAATTGCATAAAATGACCATAATGGCCACGGTGCGCTTATTACGGGAGCTGTCTGTGAGCTTGAGCGCTTGTATTTTAATCATGTAAATGAGCCTCCTAAATATATGTGTGGTTGTTAAATATAAAACCGCGCAATTGAAATTCTATTTTCCTGCAAAAAGGCGTTTATTTGCTCGCAATAAGGCACGGAAGCCACATTCTTTCAATATTTGCTGCACAGCAAATAGCTCTTTCCAACATTCTTTGCAAGTCATTCTGCATTCGCTTCTATCAAAACAGCGCGTCGGAGCAGCCTCGAGTGATGATTTGCAAATAACTCGCCACCAGCAGGACGCATTGAAAGGAATAAAACATTTTGCACTACGTGACACACAACAGCAAACTGCGGGAGTTTGAAAAATAAAACCACTCTTCGTGCCTCGTATAAACCCGGTCGGGCTGCAATTAAATCGCACCGCACCGCAATCATATCTGGCTAGAGATCGAACTTCAACCACAACTTCTCGAAGGTGGCGCTGGTGACCGCTGCACTTCACTCCCACGAACCGTCTCAGCGCCGGAATCCGGAATCCGAAATCAAAATAACGCAATCCCTAGCATTACTGATTGTTGTTAAATCAATTCGCTCGGTTCGCTCGCTTCGCTCCACCAGTCACGTATGGGCCATCGCCGGCGATTGTTGGAATATCGTTAGGGCCTCCCAGGGCCTCCCGGCCAATCCACCAGCTTACATGTGAAGCGGAAACTATTTTGCAATCAACGGGCGCATCCGGATCGAAAGCCAAACACCACACAGACACACGATCGCACGGAAAACGACGTGCACGGCACGTGCGATTACGCCACTTTCCGAGGCGAACGTGCCGGAATGGCGACTCCGGAAGTGCGCTAACTTCGACGAACCCGGTGCGGTCGCTAGCCCGGGAGTTTCCCAGCAGGTCGAACCCCGGTGGGAGGCGTGTCTGTATCATGCGGTAATAACACACGGACAGTCGGTTGGGAAACTCAAGACACATTATCCTGCGAATTGATTCACTCGACCGGTAGTGAACGAGAGACTGTGCGGCGCTTAAATCGTTCCAAATCGTTCCCTCTCTAATCCGAGGGTTTTGCTGCTTTTTCGCGGGGATGAAAAACCCAACGACAACTTGTTACCGCACCAACAGGTTCATCCATTTCACCTGTGCCGGATGTCATCCCGTCTTCCTGCGCAGCGCTGCGAAGATTAAATGCAAATTTAAATTGAAAATATTGAAGAAATCAATTTCGAAATGAATCGGTGTTCGGTCTGCGCAGGGCAAACATTCAACCTGTCACGGGAAAAGGGCTCACGGGCGATAATATATTACACACCCACGCTGCACCGATGATAGATCGCGCCTAGCCGTGCTGAACGGGCGCCCAAGCCAAGCCGTTCGGGCGAAACGACTCCATGCCTTCCATGCAACCGTTCCGCACGTGATGGGCGATGAGCTGTAAAGCAAATAAATTTACCGAAAAACACAAAAGAACAGACAGGCCGCTCCGACCATGCTCAGCACCACCCAGGGAGGGTGTGCGTCGGTGTGCGATAGCTAATACATGCATACCGTACACGGGGAGTCATAAAAATCCACGCGGCAAGAACGCGCAGTACCAAAACCACCGTTTGCTGGTTCGCCTCAACCGAACGAAAACTCCCGGGAACGACACCTGTGCCCTGCGAATGGAACGGATGCGCCTGCAAGGACGAACCGGCACAAAACGGGGAACATTTTACTTTCGCCGCCGTGACATAAAGACACGAGAACACGTTCTTTACGACATCCTGCCGGTGTAGTTGCGCCACGACCTTGCACCCTACCACGGCTGTCCTCGGCGCTCCTTGCCAGCGTTGGATGTTCCCCGGGCGTACCCGGGTGAACATTTTGAGAACGTAAAATTTTACCTCACCATATCGCGCAAACTGGCGGTCGGTAGCATTTTCGGCACACTGCCTGTCTGATAATGTTCGCGACCATTCCATGCTGGGTTCCGTTTCGGGAGCCACGAAAAATGTCCCTCACGGGTGCTAAGAAAGGGAAACGGAAAATGCCTTTCAAGTCGCGCGTTCCCGATGACGAAGGTGCGCGTGATAAGCGTTGCCCTAATGATAGTCATGGAGGGGGTGGGCGTTTTTGCGCCCGTCGGAGGGCTCTAATGACGCCGCTGCGATTCCGGCAAAGATGCAAAGATATTCCGCGAGCAGCATGCGAGCCAATTTTACACCAAATCCCCAATGGATCGGAAACTTACAGCACAAATGAATTGATTGTGAATGCCGCTGCTTGTGGCGTTGCTTCAAGCAGGATCACTGATGGCAGGTGGTGTGAAAATTTCTCGTTCTCGTTAGGACGCTTCATTTTCTGGAAGGAGAAAATATTTAGACGATATATGCATATGAAATAGAGGAATAATAGCAGCTCATGGAGCTCATGCGAAAATGCATTTTATTTAAGTTTTCTGGAAACTTACAACCGGAGTGAGGGTGAATTTTTTTTTCCATCACACATTTCTTACCCTTCGCAAAGGATCTCGCAGCAGGGCCAATCGAAAGATAGTCCCGCAAAAAAAAATGAGAAAAGGTTATGCTTACAAATTGCTTCTGTACCCGGTGCACACAATTCCTCCAATCATTCCTCCGTTCAATCAAGTGCACCGGCGAACCGGCGGCGAACCGGCGGCGATCAGCCAGACACTATTTTAAATTGCAAATCCACAATCAGATCGCTTCATCCAAATGCACTCGTCAATGGTGAGATTTTATTTCAATCTCCGTGGTGATGGCGAGTCAAAGAAAAGGCGCTCACACACCAAAGCTAGCAAGAATAAAACGAAACGCACCGAGCATCCCGTTTGCCATCGGGGGAAAGAAACTTTCCTTTGCCTTTGCCACTTTAAATATCCTTCCAATCACCGGCAGGATCAACAGCATGCGAACGTGCTCACGTTTCACGTCCACGGGCGCGCTCCAATTGCAGCTGTCTCCCGCTGAGCCCGCAGCTCACCCCACTCGGGCGAAATGATATTCGTCTGCGCGAATGCAAATGGTTGTGTTAAAAGGATCAACCCGTTCCGTATCCTCGTCCGACTGGTCGGACTGGTTCCGATCCCGTTGGATGCCAGCTGCCAGCAGGACGAAGTGAGGCTTACGAGGGCATGTTTGCTCCGGCTCGTCGAGTCGCGTTGAGGCTGGCTTTGGCCGTCGATTGAGGTTTTATCACTTTGAGCCGTTCGTGTGGATGCGAACGGCCTGAACCCCCATTTTAAGAGCTTGTAGCTGAAAGGATGCTCGGATTCGAGCCGTCTGCCCGCAGGCACTGGTGATATGATGAACAGAAAGTGACTGCATTGTTTCAAGTCGATCCGAGGATAATCTAGCTTTTATCCTTTCATCACGTTCCCGGGCAGGACAAACTGGCCAGTTTTTCAAAAATAATTCTCCTGCTGCTGCTAACCACAAGTGTGAGAGAATTTTTTATCGATTGTGATAAACTTTGACGTTTAATCTTTTTATGAACCATCATGCTAATGTTGGCAACCATCACTCATGTATGAAGTATCAAACAGCTACCGGAAAGGATTGTGGAAAATTTAATACTATATTAACACTCCTCACCCGAAGCTTTAAACTAATCGCATCCAATGGAATGTCATCAATACGGTTTGCGGGTTCTGTTATCATTCCTTTCGCGGGTTTTTCATGCCGGATATCACGATCACGGTACGCGGTCAAACCATTTCAACAATCAATTTTAAGCCCCACGTTCCAAATCGAGCCACAAACGCGCAGCATGGTCGGAAGTGCCTACTTAGACGATACCGAAAAGTTTCCCGCTTTCGAACCGGTGTAATTGGCGGTGCTTTTGCCACGTTTAAAACAAGCGCAAAGCACAACGACCACGCGCAACCGACTCTCGGGCATGTGTTATGGTTCCACCGCTAGTTCCGGTTCCAGACCACGGAAGCCACCCACAACACAGAGCGAAACGAGAAAGACGAAAAGAAGATGAAAAAAAAAACAACAACCAGAAAACACAACACGAGGGAACCGGAACGCTCGTAGTTGGTAAACTTTTGGGAGGGAAGTTTTATTTTCCCGCCCAGTTGTCGTTTCGCCTGGTGGTTCATTTCCGATACTCAGCGCTTGCACGGCCACACGGTCTGCTATCTTTTCGGGGGGAGGTGGGCCCGTTTTTGTGGTTTTCGTCGCCATCGTCGTCGCCGGAATTTTCTCTCTCTTTCTCTCTCTCTTTCTCTCTCTCTCTCGCTTTCTATTGCTTTTGGAGCCGATCTCTCGAGCGCCGTCAGGACCTCTTTGTGAGGTGAACGGTGCTCCTCTAGCTCATAAAAGCACATTACGAAAGTTCGGCCCGGGCGCAAACAGAAATAAACTTAAATAAATGCCGCAAACAATAAGTTTCAATTAAATTACACGTCGCTCTTGGCGGCGCCCCCTCCTGTTGTGTGGGTGCCCTTCGTCCGCAGCGAGATGTAGTTAGTTTTGGAAAACGACACCACCGCTTGTCGGTACCGTCGCCATCGGGTTCCCTTTGTTTGATCGGTGAGGGGAACATGCCCGGCGGAGGAGCCGGCTCAACTTCATCTTCAAACTCTCTAGCACACATACACACACACACACGAGAGCAACTAGAGGTGAAGAGTTCCTGCTGGCCGGGTGACATGTTTTATGGGAGTTTTCAATTTGCCTTCGCATAACGGAACGCTGGAACCGTAGACGCAAGACAAGTCACCTACAGGCGGGTTGATGCGAGCCTTTTTTGCCAACTCTAACGAGGATACGAAACCCGTCTCGATAGCTGAGCCTTTATGAGCCGTTGGAACACGAATTGTCTTTTGTTGGTCGACGACTCAGATTTCGTCCGTTTGCCTTCTGCTTCAACCTCATTCTCGGAAAGCAACATAAGTGTGGTATGGTTTTTTTTTCACCTTCGATTCGCGCTTTTAATGATCCTAAAAACGTTCAAACGACGAAGCTGTGCGCTTTTTTTTTTGTGCGTTGAGATTTGCATCTCAATTTAAGCCGGAAAAGCCGGACTAGTGACGCGTTCGGTCGTTATCAGATCTTCATTACACATCGCCGTTTCGCCTCTGCGCGGCAATATATGCGTCCCTGGTGGCGTAAGAAGACATCAAAGCGACACGCTGGTAAGCGATGATTTCTTCCGCCCCGTGCGCTGCTGCTTGATTTTCCAATTTTACGCCTTAGAAACCGATAATCAGGGTATGCATTACCGTGTGATGAGATCGGTCTCTGGCGTCCGCGTTATTCGTTTCGATGCGGGGAGCTTTTAATTCCCGTTCGAGCCCATTATTTTCCGTTGGTGGGGAGGTTTTTTTTTCTCCCTCTCACTCTTCATTCGTGTGCACCGTAAATATTCTCGCGCTTCGAGATGCGATACCGAATAAAGCTTCCCGCTGGGAAAAATCTCGTTGCCGGCTTATTATGGTGCCCGTTTCGCCTTTGACACTCCTCAGCGTGCCAGTCGCTATTATCTTTAAATTTATTTGCATTTATATAATGTTTGGCGGCGTTTATTGGTGGGTGGCCCGTGTTCATTGGGCCCTTTCAGCCATGAAACGAACCGGCACGATTTGCACCGATACGGTACCGGGAATGTGGAAATCATTTGATGCTTTCTGTTGCTGTGTGTGTGTGTGTATGTTGCCAAAGTGCCATCGAAACAGCTTTGTTCGCTTTGAACCGAGCCTCTCGATCGATGTCATCTCCTTAGGCGCTGCAATCAGCTGCATTTGCAAGTGGAGGGTAAAAATACGCCACGTATAAAATCACGGTGTGGTGCCGTTGGGAAGCCATTTGTCATTGCCAATTTCGAGCGTATTTTCCTCGATGGCAGCCCAACAGCCATACGGTGGCCACACGCTGTCAAATGCACCATATCGGAATGCAATCTCTTCCTTCGTTCTCCATTGCCTTTGGGGATCGAAATCAATGAACCACTGGTGCCCAAAGCTCGTGGTGCAAACGGTGCAATCGATGCAAACGGAAGATAAACGCACGAGAAAAAATATAAAAGTTTTTTCAGGGATTAACTTACCGATTGACGTTTTTATCTTACACATGCACTTAGTACCCTAGAGTGAAGTTATGAAAAGATTGAGAACATTTCATCTCTGATGTCAGCAAAATGAAAGCAAATCATGAAAAACTTCATTGAATTTCGTCATTGTACATATAAATAAATACACAAAACATGAATATATGAGCAATATGAGTAATAATTGGGAGCATCGCTGTTGGAAATATGCTTTGCATGGAAATTGACACCAGCTTTGCAAGAGTTTTAGTATTCAGACAACAAAAATGGCAATGACATTTGATAGTTTTCATGCGTTTTATGCGCACCGTTGTGCAACCATGGTACATTCCCGGGTTCCGGATAGTAACGTGATCCCGTCAAGCATAGAAAATGGAGCTCTTGTTTGCATTTGAAATTTCAGGATGTATGTGATCTAGTCGTTTGCGCCATGTGGAGTAAATAAAAATAGTAGCGCAAAACAGCAACGAGCAAAACACTGGGAAAGTGAAATTGAGCTTAAAATACAACAAGCACTTGTAAGCGCTTAAGCGAGTGATAACGTGGAAGGTTTTGAAATTCCACAACGATAATATTTCGTTGCGCCTCGAAAACGCACAAAGCAACCAACAAACCATCCGTTACGGTCGCATTTTTTTCGCCTGGAGCCTCCGAGGCGACACCAGAATAACAATTAAACAAATAAACACAAAAATCTTTGCCGGTTTCGCGGAACGGTGCTGAACAGCATCGTTCGCTGGCTATTTCCCATGAGCGAGATCGGGCCATTTCCTGGCAAAAGTGAATCCCATCGATTTAATTAAATGCCAAGTTTCCGCCCACGGTCGTCCTGGGGATATGTGTGTGTATGTGTGCGTGTGCGTATGAACACAAGTTCCCATGGCAACACTGGCGCATCCACAACTAAAAGCAACCCTGCAAAAGCGGCATGCTGCAAGTTTATTTTTGTTGCGCCAAAGTGCACCGAAATCACAACCGCGTGCGCTACGCCCTTTTTCCGGAGTTCCACGCCAACTCGCCAGCCAATCGATTTGGCACTCGCCGGAACATCCGCAATTTGTGCGCTGATTTTTCACCCCCTTTGCGGCCCCGTGCGCTTTGGTTCAATGGTTTCTGTTCCATTTCCCTTCAGTGTTCGGTGCTTTCCCGCCGTGCGTATGTGATACGGCTCGGGGGTGGTGCTTTATCCGGTGAACGAAAAAAAAAACATATAGCTTTAGCAAAATACCATTCTCACCCCCACCAGCATGCCAGCTAATGGCAGCGAGGGTTGCGAAATGACCGAAGCTTTTATCCAAGGTGCAGTGGGGGCGGTTGGGTCGCGCGGTGGTGAGCACTTTCCGGGAGGCTGATTTCCGGTCGTAGTCCCAACCCCCGTTTGCCGGTTAATTAAAGTAGCCCCGAACGGGTGGAACGGGCGATGAGGACTTTGCCAATGCCGGTTGCGACCGGGCGCTTTGGCGTTTTTCCAGGGGAGATTTTCCCGCGGGAATTAATCATAGCCCCTTTTCGACCTCCGGCGGCCGACGGCGCGATTGTTGATTTTCAATTCAAATGGTAATTAAATTTTCGCATATAATGTTATTCGATTGTTATCTTCGCGCTTCATTAGCGGGTGGCGGCGCGCTGCATCTTGCGGCTGGTGCTGGGCCAGCAGGAATTAATTATCGCGCGCCTACGTCGGCCTACGATGAGCGGGCCGGCACTCTGACGTGGTATTAATCATGCAAAATTGCAAAATTGCAAAATTGCACACGGCATCTTATCGGGCGATTGGCGCATCAAGCGATCCCGATAAAGACATCGCAGCGTCGATAGACCTCTTGCTGGCAGCGCGGCACAAGGCACATTGAAACGTTTCGATGGCTCGGGAATGCGAGGGTGGATGCGGTGTGAGCTCTCCCCGTTCCAGTTTCCAAGCGGTTTCGAACGTGTTCCCCCTTTCCCTGTCACCGCGGCTTCCCGCGGGCATCTCCTTCCCGTACGACCTGCAACGGATGCACACTAATGGAGATATTTTCCCGATGATAAGGAAAATATTCAAAAACCGTCCCATCGGGACCGTGCGGTGGGGAGGGGTCGGGAAAAGACACCACCCGCAGACAACGGAGACCGCCATGCTCGGCATGGATGGTGTCCCCAGGCCACCCCCCCCCCCCCCCCCCAACCAAACAAGACGCCCACCGCCAGCGAGAGCGAGTGAGAAGTGAGCTATGAATATTAAATTGTCATCGTTCGTTCGGCAAATCCCTCCGACAGATACCGTCTCTGGGGTGGCGTGGGAGATGCGACCCGACCTGCCGCCGTCAGCTGGGCTAAGTTGCTCCACCAGAAAATGTGTCATCGTGTCTCGTGGCGCACAAAAGGTGAACAGCAGCGCCAGTGTTTGCCCGGGTGCGCGCGAGCCCGGGTGTTTGGCTTGCAGGAGTGGTTCAGGCGGAGCGGTGGCGAAGGTTGGGAGAGCGCGAGGGTGGTCCCATATCCCTTTTGTTGATTGCGACCAGGGCGTGTGCGTATTTGTCTGGGAGGCCCGTGCTGACACTCCGTGTCCGTTTGCTTGCTCTTGGCACTTTTGCAAAAACGCTCCCAAAGCTGTCACTAAAATGGCACCCCCGGGCTCGGTGGGGAGCTGTGGTGACACCGTGGTGGAGCGCGGTTGGTGTGGCAGAGGTGGAAGAAGACGAAGCCGATTAAAGATTATGAGACTGAAGGGTGACATGTAATATTGCACATTAATTTTGACATCAAACACATGTAACACAGGCAGCGGGAGGGAACGAGTTTTCCAAGGAAAATGGGAAGCATTTTCCTTTTTGAGCACGCTTCGTCGCTGTTGCACGCGACCCTGACCCTGGCGCTCCAGGACGAGAGCGGGAGCCTTAACATCGGGAAGATAGGATGTGACGCTAATGTTGCTGATGGAATTAATTGTCTCCTGTTGAAAATGGCCTCCAAATGGGGTACCTTCATGAAGCGTTTGCGAAGCGTTTGATCGTACTGCGATACGTAACACGTGTAACAAGTCACCATCGGTCGCGAGGGTGTCAGAAGCATCACACTATCAGCCAGTGGCAGTGTGAGTGGGTGAGTTTTCTTTTCTTTTCCTTTTTTTTTGAAACACCCATCCACCCAACCATCGATCGATCTGCTCTTTGTGAACGAAAAGCGTCAAGGATACCTCTGAATCAGGCTCCCACGCCGTCCGATTGAGGCGAATGTGGGGAAATATCGACGGTTCCATTGCAATGTACACACTCAATTGACACGAAACCTACCGCCGACAAACTGTCTGCTCCCCAACACGCCCAAGCTCGGACGTGGTTGTAGTTTAGTTCATCGCCCAACCCGCTCGACGTTCGCATGCATTGCCTTTGGGCATCGTAGCAGGCCGCCCGAACCAACGCCTACTGACGAGCGGAACCACGGCAACGGGGTGTCGAAATTGAATGTCACTCAGGCTTCGCCGGTGATGTGAATCTCGTTGTCTCTGGGAGGGTGGAGAGTGTCCGATTTGCGATGCTGATAGCGTGCGAAAATCAATGCATCGGAACGAAATCGGTTGCGTAGAAAAACGTGCGCTACGGGCAGCTTTATTTAGCACGCCGATGCCGCGGCCTCGATAGAGAGATCGTTCTGTCATCGCGAACTAGTCCGCGGGGCCTATGATTGTGCATTTGGGTTCCCGGATGCGATGGCGCGAGAATGATGTTTTTCATCAGACTTTTAGGCACTTCCTGGCGCAACGTGCCTCAAGCGGGTGAATAAAACCAACTACCTGTAAAATTATCGTTCGCTGTGTCTGAAATGAATAAAAAAAGGAAGGAAGGAAGGAAGAATGGATTTGTTTTTTTTTTCGCCCATTTCAACATCCACGCTTCGTGACTTTGTCCACCTTGTCCCTTCGTGATGTTTTACAATTTGTTTGCAAAATGTTCAATCTGTAATCTGCAAATCCACTCACCGGGCCTCGTTCCAGAATATGCTACAATGCTTACCACCGAAGCGCAGGATTTATTTGCCGAATAAACAAATGCATATTTTGGTGCAGCAAACATTTACGGAAACCAACCCCCTTTGCAGCTGCAGGATTCGTCGGGTTTCGCGAACGACACTCAGCATCCGTCCCAGTTTATCTTCGCGGAGCTCCAGCGAAATGGCACACTCGTCAGCCACTTTTTTGCCACTTGCCTTGCATTGTCTCTCTTTCTCTCTCTCTATCTCGGGCGTGCTTTTTGTGCCCAGTTTCCAACCCCGTTCCGGCACGTGACAAATGGACAATGTTACGGGTGAGCGAAGCATTAACGATGGCATCGCACGAGCACCGCAAGCACCGGAAGCCGACCGGGGATAAAGTTGTTAATGGAACCCATTTTTACGAGCGCCGTCAAACGTGAACGGGAGCCCATCCGTCGCGCGGCCATCGTGCGCCGCTAACGGACTTTTAACGACACCGGTGCCATTTTTGCGTAAATATCGTCGCTGTTGAATGCGCCAAGAAAACGTCACTTTTGCATTTCGTCGCCATTGTGGCCGAGCGCGTGCACGGGTGTTACGTCGTGATCCGTGGTAAACGTGGTCGTCGCTGCCAGTGCCAGTGACTCGTAAAATCGTCCCTTCGTCCTGATCCTGGGTGCACTTGCTTTGTCCGTGATCCGTGGGGCGTACGCGCTTCGCCAAGGCCGCACCGTAATTGCCTGAAGCATCGCTCGTCACAAGACGACCATGTGAGACATAATTGCGAAAATGAACGTTACGTTTCAGATGTTCGTTTTTATAGTACGGGTAGTCTTTTTGGTTTCCATCAGCCGATCCATGCGTGCTCATTTCCGTGCTGTTTGCATTATGACGGATTGGCTGGTCACAAGGTAGCTCCAAATAACGCTTACAATCGCCAGGCAGCCTCACTCAATACCGATCGAATAATAAACTCCACAAAATCTACCATTTGCTTATTCACAACGGGGACGAGTGTTGTTCTGTTCTTGCTAGCATTAAATTATCGAAAAAAAACGTTTTAAACTGTAGTTTCACGTACTCTTGCATGTATCGTAAATCAACTCGACAAATTTAATCAACATTTAAAGTGTACAAAAACAATTTAACGTCAGCTTGATCGATGCTTAAAACTTCATTCAAGTGCTCCATTTCTACATTCAAAAGTGTTTCTAAAACTTCTTCCGGCTTGCAGATCGTCCCTCCCAATCTTTCTGGTGTGAAAATCATTTCGAAAGGCCGTATACGATTGCCGCCAACGGGCGACCTAACTCCGGCACTCTGACGCATCGCTGGAATAATTAAATGATCGAACTCGTCACAACCGACAGGGAGCCGTGCTCGTGCCACGCTTGCGGGTCGCACTTTGGTTGGGTCTCAGGTGAACACGACCGATCGGCACACCGAAACGTCAGCTCAGGCGCCTGGCCGTTTCGTACCTCAATCAAAAGCCCGCTATTAATCATCAAGCGGTAGGGAGTCGTCCTTGCGGGACCCGTTTGCCCGGCGTTGCGAGTTGCAATGACAACGTTATTAATACCCAGTCCGTTCGCTGCGCCACGCGGTTGTCCATGGTGACGGTGAAAATTCTGCTCGTTCGCTGTCCGATGCTTGCGGGTCGCGTAGAGAGCAGGCCTTCTGAGAGGTCTCAGCCCACGGCACCATGTCACGGAGGCATTATCATTTCGGATGTGGTGGTGGGAAAATATTTCATCTTCACCGCACCGTGCCCGGACGGTTACCGTGCCCTACAATATGCTGATCGGATCCCCGTGGGTTGCACGCTCCCTGGGAGGAACTACGCGTTCTCTACCGTCAACGTCAAGGCGCGTGTGTCTTCCGCGTGGAGCTACGAACCGGGCGCCAAGGATTCGTACCAACGCGCTTCGTAGCATGCTTGCTTGGCAGCGAACCGGAACCATCGTCCCGCGTTGGTGAGATTTATGCGATACCCGCCAAAAATGCGCCCAAACATGGCAGCTTTCCGGTAGGTACAAGCTACGCTCACTGGCCTCAGAGTCCACCAACGCGACGCGCCTTGCCAGGAACAATGGACGGAGGGCGCAATTTAAATGAATGGAATATTTTCACTTATCGCCACCGATTGTTTCGATTCTACGGGCGAGGCTAGCAGGGTGCTAAAGTGGACCGGGCAGCGCGTGCAAGGGGATCAAATTTATGAACATTTTCCAGCCATCTGCCCACGGGGCTAACCCCCATCGACGTACGTGGGTTCGTTTAGTTCGGATGAAATCGTGGACAATAGGACCGTAGGGAGCGTTTTCTACGGCCGGTCTACCAGTGCAGGGCACGTGGCGCGTGTCGTATTACGGTAAATTGATAGCACGAAGCGGATGTTGGTGATGCTGATTGCGGTAAAAAGTAAACTTTGCTTGCTACATCAAACCCGATCGAGCTTTACAAACACGTGTCTAGCCGATTTGGGGCGTCCTGTAGATCGGTAGTATATTTTCACCTGTTGGATGCAGGCCAGTCGATGTGAAACGAAACGACACTGTTTTCCGGCCTTGAGCGATCATATTATGTTACGTTTTCAATATAAACTAATAAAAGATTTCCTTGTATTTAATTCTAGCTCTTCGGTATGATATCTTCGATACAGTGGTCTACCGTTGTCATCACCTCCGAGTAGTGAGTAGAATGATTCCACACATCAATAGCTTCTATCAATCTTCATTCCAGCGAACAATCCTCACTGCCTGAGCCAAGTCAGTTGTCTGTCGAGGCAGATCCCGAGAATCTCAAACGAAGCAAACTAATTGAAAATGATATAGAATGCCCGGAAAACCGGGAAAACCCACTGACAAACGAACGGAGAGTCACCTGTGGGTGCCACGACCACAGGGCAGCCATCACTTCCCCCTGGGAGACTGTCTGTGCCGATAAGTAGCGATCCGCGTCAGTACGTCCATGGGCAGTACGTCCAACCATCAAATATCATCTCTTCCCCGGATTGTAGCGAGGATCAACGGTAATGGTGCCCGAGGTAACTATTCGATGCTCGGGAGCGAATGCGGCTTCTTGTGAATTTGCTCGCGGACGTGCCCGTGGAAAGCTATTAACCGACCGGCCGTAGTTTGGCTTCTTCGCTAGAGCGTTCGTCCTGGTGGAATAATTCCTTTGACAGAGCCGATTCGATCCCCGCATTCGATGGAGGAAAGAGAGCGAGTCCGGAAATGAGAGGAAGAGAGAGAGAGAGAGAGAGATAGAGCGAAAACGTAACGATGGCCCTCCCGGGAGGAAATTGGTTCATATTTTCGGCACATTCCCACTGCTCAAATCCGTCCGACGTATTGCGCCGTCGTGTGGCTCGCCTTCCGGGATGGATTTGCTGCAAACAGCCTGCAGTGGTTGGCCTGTGCTTTCTTTCCGCATCCGAATGGAACGTTCAAAAATCGAAGAAACACGAAAGTGGTAAAAGCTGATTAGGGACAGCTGGGAGTGCCACATTCGCCGTACGCCGGCCAGAAGATTCTCGGTAAAAGCGTGCATTCCCAGTGGCATTCCCGCTTCGGTTCTGGGGAGACCAATTGAATTTCGAAACACTGACGGAGCGATGGCCGACTTAAGCAGCTCGCGGGAAGCTCTGGTGTGGAGGAAAACTTTTGTAGGAATAGCTGGCCAGCACGGCTTCATCCATTATTGAAACCATAGTTGAACTAGTGAATGTTCGAAGACGAGAAATTTTCTTTCACTATTTTAATATAAGAGCACATGTTATGCATAAATCAAACAAGATTAAAATTGATACATTTCTTTTTATGTACTTATGTGATGTTTTTTATTGGAATTGCTTCGCACAATGAGTTATCCTTTAAACGTCCAATTTGAAGAAGAAAGATTTTTGGTAGAAATTTGTTTTCTTACCACTAGTTTTATATTGGAAGCATCCTGTATCAGCAATACAACAATTACACATTCTTTCAATGGGTTCTGATGAAGGCAAAATTCCTTAAAAACCCTTTTGCATTGTCATAAGATCACATGAGAAGCTTAACTCACTTATCGGGAAGTTTTAAAACCACCAGCTGAGTGAAGCGAAGGTATTTGCGAGTAATAATGGAACTTTTTTCTGGACCCGCAAAGCACATTCTTTAACGTTGGTGAAAGGAAGCGATAGAAACGAAAGGCAAGTTAGCCATGCTGCGTTTATTGTTTCTTTGGTCTTCCGTTTTGATCAAGCGCCGCTGCAAAAAAGCACGGTGTGAGCGTTTTATTTTTCCCATTCGGAAATGCCGCCCGCTTTCCCAACGGATCACGGCCCCGTAAGCCCCACTCTGCGATTAGGATTTTCCGATCCGAGAAAGATCCTTTTCATTCCATTTTCGCTGACACGGTTAATTAATTTTGTGTAAACTCCGTTCCACACCATCGCACACCGCAGAACATTATGGGCCCGGCTTGATCCAGCGTCGTGGGCATTCGGTCCATATACCACCCCCCCCCCCCCACACACACACACACACACACCCACACACACAGACAGACAGTTGGCGCTCTTCAAGGGTGCTCCCAAAGGTTCTTCCGGCACCAAAGATGGACCGTTTTCACAAGCCATTTTCGATCCGATTTCCGCTTTATTAGGCTCCGGTGGTTGCTGTTTACACTTTGCAGTGCTCGATCCCGCAAACGGCTACGTTTCGATACGCTACTGAACGGTTAATATCCATCGAATCGGCCCATAATCGTTGGCGAACGCATTGTTGCGCCTTGGGTCGCCCTTCCGGTAGCCGGCAGGGCACCCTGCTAATCAGCTTTCACTCCGGTTCATCACAACGGCAAGCGAAAGCCTCTTTACGGTGTTTAAGGTTTACTATTTAGACCAGCGGTAGCGGTAATACTGTGGTGTCTCCAACGCACTATACCGTGAAGCTTTGTTCGTACGAAACCGTAGGAAAGGTTTATTTTCCCGTCGACCAGACACGACACTCGGATCTTGAGGAAGCTGCACGATGGGTCGGTAGCGTTTGTTTTGCGAAACGCAGCCTTGTTTTACGCAGTCACCGAGCTGTCCATCCACTTTATCGACAGCCTTGAAGACAGTACCGAACGCAAATTCATGCACCTTTAATTCGGACCGGACACCATCACTTCGCAGCTGAAAGGCAAATCTGGCGCCATCAAAAACAGAGCCATGGTGTTGAAGGAAACGTGGGCTCTTGTCGTAGCGGCTTCATTCGAGTGATTGACTTTTTCCGCGACACAAGCACGCAGATTAAATTAAATCACATCCGGCCCGCAAGCACGTCCGCTTTTCCACCGACTGGGGCTAATAAATTAGTCTATTTATCACCCGAATCTCGCTACGCCACACCACGGACCGTTGTCTCGCGATGCGACACAATTTTCGGAATTATTAAGTCATCGATTGCTTTGTTTTCTTTCCTGATTCGTCGCACCGGCTTCTGGATTTTGTCTGCTGGTGAAAAATGGAGCCATTATTGAATTACCAAATGCCGCGTAGGAAGGTAGGACGAAAAAAAAAGCACGAATACGAATACAAATCGGAAAGCCATTTCTCATGGTCGAGTTTCACCGCCATTTGCAGGGTAAGATTGATGCTCTCTCTACTTAAGCGCACTTGCTTTAGGAGGTTTCCAAAGAAAACTTCAAAATAAAACGCTCTAAAATTAATGCAACTCTTGTTGGGTCTGATGGATTTGCAATCATAGTTGATTGTTTTGATAGGCATTGCTAGTTATTCTCCTAAACACAAATTATTTTGAGATACAAAACATTTTCAGGCCGGCTAGCTGAATCGCTAAATCTAACCTTCCCCATTGCGGGTAAAAGAAGAATATGATTCGATTCCGCAGGATAAAGTTGAGTGAATTATTTATGGATAGCCGAGCCCAACGATGACCGCTCCCCGGTCAATCGAATTGGGTCGTGGGTTCGCGGCATGTCTCCCAGAAGACCAATCGAACGTTAGCCTACCCATCGGATGGAATCAACTCAAATTTGCTATTCCGATCACGTACGGTGGTTTTCGTAAATTTATGCTGCTTATTGTTTTATTACAATGCTTATCGCTCGATTAGTTGCTGTGCGGCTACAAATTCTTTTTATCGAGCATTTCTGATCACCTCAAAAAGGACCAAGCATCCCGTTTAGCTGCGTAATATCGATTGGATATTTTTTTGTTATTTATAACGATTTGCTGTTCAATAAAGACAAATACATAACACAAAAACGTGTTTTAAATATCAACTGTTTATGAGCGAACATGTGCAAATGCAACACTAACTCGTTTAGGTGAAAGGTGCATCCACATCGTGGCAGTTTGACACGAAATTAAATGGAATACATCGACAACAAATGTCATCTGGTTGAAATACGATCCAATAATGATAAGGCCCTCTGCAATCATTCACGGTGATAATGAATGTATTCTGGAAGTCTAATTAATTGATGTCCCCAAAATAATTATATTGCACCATTTGCAGCGAAATAGTATTTAATAATTGTAGCCTGTAATGGTAGAGAATTTTTTTAGAAATATATTGTATCGTTACATTTTAGCTGATGCCTCATTTGTAATTTAATATTTAGCCGTTAATGCATTTCGCAGAAATAAAGCGTACGTATAGCTCATTACGTATAGTGTCTGTTAATTACTACTGAAAGAGAGCTTGAAACATTTCCCATACCCGACCATATGCGTTTGAAATATTTGCTTTCCAATGGAAAGCAAGTTTAAAGTGAGGTACGCAAATTGCGTTGCGTTTCACTACTGGCTTAATATTCCGCCAAAGGAATCATCCTGTAATTCCTTCATGGTCGGCTAAAAGCGAGGAATCTAGCAATTTATTTGCATTGGACCGAAACGCCACGGCTACTACTCTTAAGATCTGCCTTGCCTTCAGGTCTGACAAAATCGTCTCGACGAAAAGCAGCTTTTGGCTGCATGCCCCTTTACTTAACAATCTCAGCACTGTGCCAGTGCTGGAAGTCATTTCGCACCATGCACTGCACCAGTGATGCAATGTTGCAACATTCACCAAGAACGTGTGTCAATATTGGAGCTTCACTTCATGCTGCTTATGCGAAACATCTCAAGATGGAGCCGAGAACACGAGACCTGCTCGAGCGTTTGTCACATGTACTTCGGCACGCATGTTCATGCAGCCTGCTCTATGATCCATTACTAATGACTACCGTCAAATGAGTGTTCACAGTACATGGCACATAATCATTGACATACCTGTACGGAAATGCATCCACACATACACACCTTTAACATGTGACTTAATTTGAGATATCTTTCTGTGTCCAGTGGGGAATGGGGAAAAAGTAAAATGGTGTTATCATGCTTGCAACGAGACGGGTAAATTAACGAGGAAAAAAATTAAAATGATAATGCCCCACGCCACATTCGGAAAGGCAGCCTGGCAATCGTGGTACACGCTACCAACGCTAGCAGTACCGGAGGTAGGCACTAATTACATGCGCGAAAAATAGCAGTGCAAATAACGAAGTCAACTTACTTCCAGTACCAGCGCCAACAGGAAAATCGTCCCTTCCGGCAATGATCTGTCATGTCGAGCTTGCAACGGCGACGATCATTGCATTGCTCACAAAACAGGAAAAAGGTACGTTGAAAGCCCTCGCGTAGCATTCCATCTAATAAACGAGCAGACGGCCCACTATCAACGGCAACTTTTTGCAGTTCTCTGCTAGCCTTGCACGGTGCTGAACTTTCCACCCATCCCTCTTGGCCAATTATTCTGTCACGTCATGGCTAGTTGCACATTTGATCTCATTATTCGCTAGCTTGAAGAGGACTTTTAAGCACCGCTCTGGCTTAGCATGGGTGAGGTTTTTTGTTTTGTCGGGTCGCTTTTGATTTTTCCACCTGTACCGGTTCACGGCACAGTGAATTATTTTTTCAAGTACTCATTTGCACTTGAACGCTTGCTTCATTGAAAAGGGAAGTAACATAAAGCTCACGCAGCGTAGAGCTACTGCTTCGCCTCTGTGGTTCGATCTTAAATTTGAGATGGCTAGCTAGCGTCGATGGAAAATAATTTTCTCAGCTTGTTGAATGCGAAATCTTTCTTCAATTATGAGTATAATCTTCACGCTGGATGGTTCATTTTCCAGTTCCACTTCCGTATGCCATTTCCAAAATGTACCTAAACAGAGTAAAACATTATCTGGTTGGTTAGAAGCTAAGCAGCATGACAATTCGAGCAGTTCAGCCATGTTCACGATTGTTGCAAACCATCACTCGCACATACATGCACACACAAGTACACGCATATTTGAATGCAGGTGAAGAATTAACATTCTCCTTCCATGGGATGCCAATTGTCTTTCCCTTTTAATGCTCGCATTGTTGCAAAAATGCCACTTTGTCATGTTATTGCCGTTTTCCTTCGCCATTACGTTACAATAGCAACCGCTTTAGTAAATTGGTGGTTTCGGGGCTTTTCTCTGCTCTGCCACTTTCGGTCACTTTCGCCATTATCTCCAGCGCACAATGGCAGGTGATGAATTTATCCGTTCCGTCATTGTGAGCACTTTTAATTGTGAAGAAAGCCGTTTAAGCATCCGAACAATGAACGCCGAAATGAACCTCCACTAACAGAGCGATCGTCGCCTGGTGCTGTTTTGTGTAAAAGCATACTCACGTTCAACGCGAGGTAATGTGCGTTTCCCTTTCGGGTAAGGTTCCCTCGACGTGTTTCTCCAAGTGTTTGTCCATCAAATAATAACGCCTGCAAAAGTCAATCCAGGTGACATGGACCACCCAGCTGCGCCGGCAAAGAAGCTGGCCATTTGTGAAGCAGATAAGATGAATATGTGCAATTAAATCTGCATCAGCTCGAGATGGGTTCAGCAACATCAAAGCAAACTCGTTCATCTCGCCACCGGGTGCTGTGCGCGTAGGGAAGGGGATTTAATACCCTGGCCCTCCGGCGATAACTTCTTCCGGAGTCGCACGAAAATGCGCCTCAAGGGGCCACGTGATAAGGCATGGCACGGAAATGGTCCTCGTAAAACACGGCCTAGTGTCAACGCGGTCGGTAGCGGCGTGCAGCCAGTCGGCAGATACGGTGCGCCAAAGCAGCTCGGCAAACACCGGTGTACCTGTCATAAAGAGCACGTGTTACGGGCGATGAGAGTGCACGGCATAAAATATGCGCCATCGTGATTATACCGACGGCCCAGTGGTACGGTCGCAAGGGCACCGGTAGGGACGAAGCTTCCTAAGTACCGAACACTCCTAGCCCGTTCCCTTGGCAGTGCAAGGTGTCAAGTCACATCGTTTCGCAGATTTTATGGCCTTGTAAGATAATGTATGCGTTGTACGTCGGAATGTGGATTGCGTCGAATTTTACTGCTGGCGTGAAGGTTCCCGAAATTGATTTCGTTTGCCACCGCATCTTGGCTTCATGCAATGCAGCACGATTTGGGTGTGATCCGTGTTGCCGCCGCTGGGACGATTGCACATCTTGGTGATGCAACGTCAAGCAACACGTCTTCGTTCTTGGTGATTTGATTGGCTCAACGAGGCACAAGTGAAAGCGCATCAAGAAAAATGCGTTGGTAATACACTTTAACTTTTACATTTAAAAAAAAAGAGCAAGTTCTATCACGCATATTATTCCGACTCCGGGGAGCAAATCGTCATAACAGTGATTCGTATTTTGTTTGATATATAAGATGCAAGGTAGAGATGGTTTTGGTTTATGGTGTATTTCGTACAAAACTTGAACATCCAGTTCAGTGAGTTACCGAATAAAAAATTATGGAGTTATAGATACCAACGGCAGTTAGCGTTTTCCGGTTTAGTTAGAGCCTTCCGGTTTTAAAATTCCACTTGGATGATCCAAGTGAGTTCGTCAGTAAAGTTGAAAACGAAACCAATTCTATTCAACCCAAGTTTAACAACACTTAAAGTGCTCATCGGTTATCGGTGAAACGTATCATTTGATAAAAAAATATTTGTTACAATCTCTCACAAAGACTTCACTTACTTCTTCTAATGTAGCTTGTTCCACGAGAGATTTCATTCTGCTGCATTTTTAATAATATCGTAGTATTTTCTTTGAAATCAATCTACCTGCTGCTGAGCTGGTCCTCAGAAAAAAAAGAGCTGTCGTTCTTTAACGTGTTCAAATATCCCTCAGCACTGTATAGTTCCCTGGCTGGGAGCTTATGGTTATAACCGACCATTTTGGATCAATAACAAGTAGCACTATGACAATGTCACTTTAAATTATCTCACCTCACTTCGCTGCCACGGAAAGTTCTCGCAAAACTTTCATACCACTAAGACTATGATTTCCAGCGTGCAGGATTAGGCAATGACAGTAGCTGTCAATCGAATACGGCTTACCTTAATTGCAAAGCTGCACGACACTCCTAATGCAGCAAACATTAAAAGCTCCACACGATTTCTTTTCGGAGTAGTTTCGATGCTAGGAAAGTGCAAAGGGAATTCATGGCAACTTTTTCAGTCAATTTATCCAATGTTTATCAAAATAACACTGGAACTCATAAGAGTTTCAAAAGAATACAATAATAAGGCACGTATGGACGTTTTTTTTTATTTTTCACGACCGTTTCAACAATTTTGTTTTACACTTCATTTTTAGGTAGTGATTCAAATTTCTCTCTTAATGATCGTATTTGTAACGATAATTATTATTGTCACACATGATTATAATGTCGTCAAAGAATGTAATAATTATTAATGCATCCTACTCGCTGGTACGCAACCGTGCCTTGTCGGTGGAATCAGCCACTTTGGGCTGACCACTCTTTCATGGTCGAACAAATAACGTCTACTCTAGGGCATACGAGTGTCGTTTTCTTCACCGCCCTGGCACAGCACATCCATCAAGGGTACATTGCCGTCGCTATGTAACATCTTGCACAACGAACGGATGCAAAGTAAAAGTGACACGGAAATGGGTGCAAAACTCTCTCGTACTAGCAGAATGAGCGCGTGAAAAACAATAGTGCCACAGACAACGGAATACTACGTGAAATCCTTCTATTCAAGTCCTGCAACGACTCCATTCATTGCCCTCGGCGGGTGCCCTTATGCTCGAGTGCGATTACGAATCGGAGTTGCACCACGCGCCAGCTTACGGCAGGAAATTTATGGAAGTACAGGCCTTCACAACGGGAAAAAAGACCATCACAGATCCACAATCTAGCAGAGCTAGCGATAGAAAGCCCAAGGCGGGCTCCTGTGTGTTGCAGCAGGGAAGAAAAATAGCAAAACCCTGATCCCGCTAGCCTAGAATGCAGCATGGTTTTAATCAAAAATGCTGTCTGTTCCGCTTTGCGCTGTGGTAGCTGATGGAGTGCATGGTACACAACGGGATCGTGGCGGACCACCGGAAGCTTACCTGACTGTTGAACTTCTGGTTACGGCCCACTTAGCTCTCACCCGTTCGCATCCCATGCTGCTCCGCTAACAATGGCGGTAGAGGTGATGGCTTTTACACCACACTCCCGGGAGTGAGCCACGCGCTGCAAAGCACTTCTTCTCTTACTTTGCCTCCATCGCCATACGGATTGCACAATGTATGCGAGTGTTGTTAGTATGGCGTATCTCGTGAGCTCTGCTCGGGAGGCTTGCAATGGGTAGCGGACATGTTTGCATAGATGTTTGCCACCGCACTGTAGGGTGTTGATGATCAAAATTAGATTGAAAGCAGCTCTTGGCAGACAGTTTCAGAGGTTGGAAAGTGTTGTTGGTAAAATTTGAGTAAGAAAACACTGGCAATACCTTACTCTATAACTTCTTTTATCTTAAATGGCATAACAACCGTTAAACGGTCAAGGCATGCCATGTAATAGGCTTGCTTTATGTATACCATTTTCTTTTATGTCAAATATTTCCATAAGATTAGATGTACAGAGTCATTGGCAACGACAGAACGATTCATGTCCCTTGCATAGTCATACCACTACATAGTGCGACTTACTAAGCCGCAAAAAATAATCATGGGCACATACTCAAACTAGTCGAACATGCTTACGTACACGCGTCGCATGAAGTGCCGCGTTGCACTCGGCAACCGAAACTGAAACCGCTGTGCGAGCGAAATTGACATAGTGCCTGCCCCGCAGATCGAAGCTACTCCAGTAGAGAGTGCAAAATCAGAGCTTTGGCTATGGCACAGACCGTTGTATGTCTAGTTTTGCTACAAAAACGCCCAAACTTAATCTCACATCAGCCGTCTGCCACGTTTGTGAAATGCATATGGTTGGATAAATTTGAAACATCGCTCCCTGCTCGCGGCAGAAATAAAATCAAACATAAAATCAACCCATCTTTCGACCAGCTGTGTTACGTTGATTTAATTTTTGGCCAAACTCACTCAGGTTCATCAATGCACTTTTTGTTCTTTTTGTAGTGCATAGTGGCCACTTTTGCAAGCTGTAATATGGAATGAAGCTGTTCACATTGGTTGATATATGATATGAAATATGATGAATACCCACTTTGCTTTTGGGTCAAGGTAATTTTAAAGGAGAATATTATTATGTTTCCAGACCCCTGGATTTAGAAGCATAAACTTACAGAAACCATGCGTACATTGAAACTGAATCAAACTCGAACTTATTTGTGTATTATTACCTTAGCTTTAAATTCCATAAATGAGAAAATAAATATCAAAAGTAATATTATCGTTGAAAAATTGACCGTGAGTATAAAGGCAATATATGTTATGCATAATACTTTGCTTTATTAAAAACAATAGTACTTATAATAAATCGAATAGTACTTACAATAGTACTAACAATAGTACTAATAGTAAAACAATAGTACTTATTATAACCAAGCGTCTCAATCATCCAAGTTATGCGTGGACAAATGAAACGTTTTCAATATTCACGAGACAATGAATGTACTGGACAAGGACAAATGATACTCTTTGAATATAGGCGAGTGAGTGAACACAGGAAGTCTGTAAAATAATCATATTTCGATATAAACATATATATACTGAAAACCACCAGGCGCCTCCATCACACATGAAGAATTGTGAGACCTGATATATAACAATCTCCTTATTTAAAACAATATCGTGCAATGACTCTAATGAAAATATTTGTATTTAAACTATTATTGTGCGATAAAATGTACATAAATATTTGTTGTGAAAACTCTACAACTTCTAAAACCACCAGGCGCCTCCATCACGTACGATAAGTTGTAAAATCCACCTTTAAAATGCTGATTTTTTTGGAAAAAAAAATATCAACAAATTCATTCATTTCATGATCATTTCTGTAACTTGGTATACACAGCTATACTTGTTCACTCGTCAACACTCACAGCTAACAATATTATAGCATGATGACGTTGAGCCAGTAACGAAACGTTTTCATCTCACCATATGGGTTTTCCCATTTTTACTCATGCATATTCAAATAATGTACTCAAAAACATTCTAACAGGAGTAAAAAGATAAGTTGAGGAAGATCAAAATAGTTTCTACAAACCCTTAATTACTGGAACTGATTTGCATGACATCATTACAGCAAGCGTAACACGATTACGCAAGTGCTGGAAAAAGGGTTCCTGCTCTCTTTCATGACGCTTTCACGTGTCAGCAGCATCAAAATCGTTACAAAGAGTCCTAAATCAAGTATCGAATGCCACCAGTTCGGTACCGTCACTCGAGCACTTACGAGTGCCGGGAAACATATGGAAATATGAATATGTCCCAACAGGCCCGATTTCTGCCAGGCACATCCGATGACGAACTGCCAAAATGGAGCACCATTTCGAGCTATCGGGAAACCTTCAAAAAGCACATCACCACATGGTAAGTTAGTTAGCACCGTGCCAAAAAGCGATGGCCCGAACGCTGCCGCTGTGCGCTCCGTCAGCTCCGGGTCAAGCCACTAAAGTGATTGAGTAATTGAATGTCAATCACTTTCGTGCTGGCATCGGCTTTGGAACCCCACAAGATCCTTCTGATTCCCAAGCGGTTGGGTTTGAATGAAGCCGGACCACGTACAAGAAGGGCGCTCAACGTGTCGTCGTTATCTTCCCGTGGGCGGGCTCTCTACTGCACCACTGCGAACATGACATTCCTCTTTGAAAACCGATCGACCAACACCGATCGTTGCCTTAATCCTTGTCCTCGTTTCTGCATGCGCTTAGTCTCTGACATGTATTAGGAAGGATGGAGCCTCGTGGTACCGTACGCAACGTAACGACATCGACGGGTGTTTAGGCACGGTTTTGTGAACAAAATCATTTATTTCGAGCAACCAAGTACACCGGGCGTGCCACGGTGTACTGGTCAAGGGATGCCACGGTTCGTATCCTTATTGACGACATTTTCCTGAGTGCCCCTCTAGAAAACCGCTAATCTTCGCCTCTAATTAATTTATCCCGAATCGTTGTGCCTCGATGTTGCTGAGACACCAAGCGTTGTCTTTGGATACCGAGCGTCTAAAAAGTCTGATACAATACCAGTTTTAGGCTGGCTTTTTTTCTTGCCACCAAAGCGTGCTCTTCTGAAGCCATCCATCAGCCCACAACAAGCAGGGGCTGATTTTTAACGGACGGAGTACGGTGCACTCACTCTCGGAGGCACGACACACGCTACATAGGGTGATGGTATGGGAAAATGTTACGGACCAACATAAAAGACCAATTAGCTACGGATTGGCATGTTTGGGGTTCCTAGCAAGGCGTACTAATTATGTTGTGCGAAAGGCTCGAGGGCTCGTCAGCTTGTTTGCACCCGCACCGTAAGTGAAGTTGAACAGTGCCGCAAACCGCAGGGCAAACGTTGTGTGCTGTTTGTCGGAAACTGTAAAACACTTGGCATTAAACTACTGCTACGAAGCCCGGGGCTTTGTATAGCATTAGAAGAATTGCGCTGATAGTTTGTTGAGTTACTTTGCAGTACTAATCCCGACTAGTATAGCTTTTATATTAGTTGTTCTCGAACGAATCGATTGACCTTCGATACAATTAAGCAATCAGTAAAAAAAACAGAGAAAGTCTAGTGAAGAAGGACATGATACATAAGGAAAAAAAAGCGATCGAAAGCTTCGAAAATTCAAAGCAATTCACATCGACACAACAGTCAAACTCACAAATTATTGTATGCGCTGCTCAAACACCCCAATGATACACCTGTCCAAACCAAACGGTTTTACTTGTTTTCGTTTGTTCCATCGATTAAGCATCGCTCGTCGACTTCATCCACGTTTGATCCACGACGACGCACGCCCGCGCCAGCCGCGTAGAGTTGGGCACGTTTTCAGCTTTCTGGGATAGAGCGTGGGTTTTTTCTTTTTGCAGCCTACCAAACACGTCCAGAATGGTGGTGTTTTGCGAACGCGGCATCAACGAAAAGATGACGAGCTTGGAACTGATGAGACCGGCACCATGCTGCACCGAACGGTACGGGTCGGCATGATTCCAGGATAAAGTTGTTAATGGAAACGGAGCCCGTCTTTTACGAGCAGCTGGCAGACGACGCCTTGCCGGGCTCACCGCGCCTGGGTTCGTTTGATAGGCCCGATGGGATTTTTAACGAGCTGAATCGCACTACAAGATTTATGCTCGTTTTGCTACTATTTTTCACGTCGGTCTGTGTCAGTCCTTCATCCCGCTTGGATCCTTACTGGTCCTTAAGCCTCCTCGGCAAAGCGACGTATCGGTTTTTGATCAACATTCAGTGCTTCACTTATTGGGAAAGGGAGCGTTTGGTAAGTGTTTCATGACACTGTGTGGCTGTGTTTGATCTGCGGGCTATGCACTGAACCAACGCTCATTTACTTTCACAGGCAACAGAACACAAACTCACTTACATTGGTAAAGTAAACCTTCCTTTAAAACTGATTCCAGAATTAAAAGTCCTACAATGGAGGAAAAATAAACTATCTGCAGTACCATGGTTGGTTTTTAACTTTCAAGCCTGACTTCTGAATTAAATCAACGATACAAAGAGAACATAATTTAGAAGAAACTTAATAACGGTTAAGAAAAATGTAATGAAGTTCGTGAAGGCTGTACCTGATTAGGCCCATGTTACAGCCATTTAATATACTGCCTTCTAACGATCTAATGGAGATATGATCATAATGTCATGTATAGCAGCCCCGCCAGGTTCCATGTAGCTAGTTGAGTGCTGCGCAATCAAAGTATCTTACAGAAGTATCTTGCAATTCAGTTCATATCATGCAATGCACATTTGAAGTGCACGCAATTACGGTTTACAATTACGGCTTTCAACGGATCAAAGCTCAACCGTCCATGCGGCTCATGTCATGTGGCACGCTTGGAAGCGAATGGAATGCCAATTCACCTTTGAGACAATTTAGCTTAGAAACAGCTCCCGATCGATATTGGGTCACCCGGGATCACCCTGGCTTATAAACGATAAGCATTCGATAAACTATTACACTGTTATTGAATCAGATGCGTCTCGTGACTTTATTGATTCGGGCCCATCGAGTAATGATGATGTGATGGGTCGAGCCTTGCAAGCGCATGGGAGATAATTCGAAACGATTCATCAGCGACGATTGAAATGACTCTCGGTCTCATCACGGGGTCATTGGAAAGCCTGCACACTGCCCCTCAAACAGACTCACCGAATGGCCATTGCCACATGGGGCACATGAATTGTATGAAACGGAAAGAAAAGAAATAAAAAAGCACACACACTCATACGCTCCAAGAACAGCATCGTGGGCCAATATCTTCGACGGTGACCACTACATGTCCATTACAATCAGGCCGGAGAGGCACTCAACACGCATGACAGCCTTCCACGTCGTGGTAGAATTTTATTACCTTCGCCGAAGAGTTCGCCGTCCATCCCCACTCCTGAACGAGTGTAGGCGAGCGATGTCCTTGCCGGTACCGCTACACGAACAAGCTGCACGATGGTAGGCTTTATTAAATTTGGCAAATCTTGCTCTAGCCTAGCAGCACGGTACACGCACGCTCGCGGGACGTCCCACGCCGGCTGTCTGTTAGTTGTCAAACAGCGAAAGCTCGCATGTCTCGCCTGGGTTGCCACGGAGACCGCAAGATCTACGCGTGACAGATCAAACTCTGTCGCAGCCGGTACCGGCGATTGCCCGTACCGACGGCCATCGTATTGACGCAGGGTGACAGCTGCCGGCTAGCTTCCGGTGGCGTGTCGGCGGAACGGTGGAATCGACAGAAAAACTTTCGTCACACCCCCGCCAAATCCACCCTGTGGGAGGAAAGAGACCGTCCACCAACGCACGCACGTACACACACACACACACACGCACACATACACCGAAAAACAAAAGAAAAGAGAAAAGTCACCATCCCATTGTCAATTTAATTTCCTGTTTCCTTCAACGACCTAACAGCTTCTTCAACATCGCGACAAGCGGTGAGGGGGCGTGAGGTCGCCTCCCGAACCTCTCCACTGACTGGACCCATCCTTCCTCCCCCTCTCTTCTCCACAAACACGAGGTCGCACAAAGCGAGGGTGAGTTCGGGCGAAATTGAATCTTCGCGCGCGCCTGGGATGGAAAGCGGGTCCAGTGGAGCGGAAAAAACAAAATCATTTCCAAACACTTCACCCATAAATTGGACGGATACTTACGGCAGTGCGTATATCCGTCGGCTAGGCGTCTCTGATACGGTTACCCGCGCCGAATGACCCTTCAGCGGAGGATGAGATTTTTCGAGGACAAAATTTGCTCTCGCTTTCCTTTCGCTTTCTTTTTTTTCTTACCCGCTCCGGCCACACTGGTCCATCGGTACCGTAAATACGACGGAAAAGATTCGAAATCAATCTCGCTAACGATCGGTTAACAATGGGAACCCTACCGCGTCGGCCAGGACAGCAGGTCCTTCCATTACTCTGGCTGGGATACGACAGGATTTAAAAAGGACGAGAAACAGAAAGCAGATCAGTGCTGGGGTCGTGACATCGGTTTCGAATGGCTGTGTGTATTGGGGGGGTTTGCGGGCTTTGTCTGTCTTCGAATCATTCCATCGATGGTCGAACGCTTTTATCGGTCGTTTTTAAAGAGGGCCGCTTGTGTTATTATCCTTTCGGGAAGGTTTGCGTTTACTGCTATCTTTGCACTGAAGCGCCGGATCGTTCCCATTAAGTAATGCGTTCTTTTTTACTAGCGAGCATACACGAGTTGTAAGGAAACCCGATCGTAGATCACCGATAGCTTTACCATGGATATGGTGTACAATTTATACCATAACCTACGCAGTTTTAAATGCAATTTGGGAGAAGGGATCAACAATGAGGTTGCTCCAATACTGGGTAAAATCTAGGAGAACGCTATGCGCGTGATAGGAAAAGTTTATGCATCTGGGGAAGCACTTTGACTGATTATGTGTACACTGAATCGGAAAAGGTAAGTAGCAAGTGGCTTTCGTTACCAGATTTGGTGAATGATTGTTGGTTGAAAAAAGATCAACTCAGTTTGTATCATACCAAGCAGCATCATTCGTAACACACCATAAATGCTTAATATCGGAAGAATGTTTTGGAATGCTCATCTCCTGCAAAATGCTACAGCTTCCTCTTGACTAGCGCTAATGAGCGTCGCTAGTTCCGTGCAATTCCCGCTAGTCAAGTAGAGGAGCGTGTCAATTGAGCATCTCAATCAAAAAACAATAAGCATTACGGAGAAGGATTCCGGCAAACAACTCCTCAGCAATTTAACATGGCGTTAAACACGAGCTGCTTTCCCCATCTTATTTCGCTGCCATCAGTATCTCGTAACAGTAGCAACCCAGATCCCGGATTTGATTAATTGACTTCAAATTAAATCATCATCAACTAGCGACGGTTCAAGTTTTACGCCCGTGTTGCTTTCGACCGTTTTCGCGCTAATCGTTCAAGCCCGAATGAACCTTGCCACCACGCCATAGCAAGTGCTAATTAATTTTAAACCAGCCAACTTTCGATACAATTGCCAAACGAGCACTAGCCACGGTAGGGCTGAATGGAGGCGGCAATGGAAGGGAAACGACACGAGGATACACTTGAGAAATTAATGAGATGTTTACTTCGACTACCAGCAGCCCCATGGTTGTGAGCATTATCGTTAATGCACACCGTTCGTTCCTCAGGCTTGCTTGCTATAAAATCAAACTGATGGTTCGAAAGACCGAAAAAAACAGGAGTTACATAATTTAGCAATAGCGAGCAATGAAGCCAAAAATAAAATCGGCACAAACATTAATTATTTGGCATTGAATGTTTTTTTTTCATCACTCCCGCAAATTTCTTGATACAAAATGTATCGCATGCGCTTTACATTTCATGATACATTTTCTGATAGAGTGTCAATGATAAGTGGCCCTAATTAATGCATGGTTTCAGCTGCATGTATAATACCATGGTTTCTATATTTGTGCATTGATTGCACCAGCTGCTAGGAGGAGCATTAATCCAAAGCACAGTATTGAAGTTCTTAACACCACATTATATACATCTTATGCAGGCAAACCGGTATTTGTTGTATGTTGGTAATTGAATTATTTACAAACTTACCTCCTTAACGGTAGATAATTTCCTTTCATCTGCTGTATAAGAATGTAGCCTATTAAAGTATGGACCACAATTTTCCTTGTAGAATTTCGTTGGCATGCAATAGACGAAATGATGACAAAATATTCAACGAAACGCTGCCCCGTCTCTGCACTTGCTCGGTGCCCAAAAGCACAGCAGGGCGCTGAGGGTAAATAACTCGTTTGAACGTACTGCAAGAATGAGAGAAAAATTTCGAAGCACGTTTAATTAATTTTCCACTAGCGACCATCACCGCGGCATCCTGGTCCGATCGTCGTCTTTTGTGGGCAAAACTGGTGCGTTTTGTAAATAAAATTTTCAAAACAGAAATCCCGACAGCATGGCCGGGCATTTACCAATCGTTTCTCAATTATGGAAAAATGGTTGTGCATTTTTGTTTTGTTTTGATATAGCAGCCGTTCCTGTACATTTTTTTTATTCGCATTTGCGGCTATGCCCGAAAATCTTGCCCTTTTTTATGAACCATTATCCATGGGGCAGTTTTTACCTTTTGGCCGGGTTTTCTGGTCCATGGCGATTTTTCCCCAATCTCTGGTCGTTCCCAGGCTTCGGTTATTCGCCACCCGGTTTTTGTTCCTTTTTTTATTCAACCTCACTCCCTTCACAAGCATCATTACCGGAAAACTGTCAACACCATTCGACCAATGACCATGGCGGGATCGCTGCTCTGGCAGGAAAATTCTTGCTTCCTCTCCCCCCAACCGACCCGACGCGGGGTGGTAAAAACACGACCCACCCGGAAATCTGTTGGCAGCCAAAAACTGTACCAATTAAGAATATTAAAAACCGTTCCTAGGGGTTCGCTTGCGGACGCACGCGCGCGCATGGGGGTGGTGGGCGAAAAATTGATTGAAAATGCGTCCCCGTTGGCGAAAAGAGGCAACGGGCGGGCGTTGGCGTTGGGATGCGAGTGGGTGAAAGGCCAACCGAGGCCACCTAATAATGATGAATGGGATTCGAGGGTGCTAATTAGATCCAGTGCGAGCAGGCGAGCACCCAGAGTGATTGGCATTCGGGTAGCTTCGGGTAATAAATTAGCGAATTAAGCGTGATCCCGAATCTACTGGTTCGCTTCCACTGCCACCCACCCCGCTCGGCCGTCGATGGTCATCGGCCCCCCCTTGCGCACTGTGCGCCATTTTCTTTGGGCTTCGTAATCCAATCAATTAGCAAGGATCTCGCCGGCTCAGACGGGGCTTAAAATTTAAGGAACGAAATTGAAATTCAAAATGCCTCCGGCCGAGGGAAGGGCGGTGGAGGGGGAAGGGGAGGGGGGGTTTAGGGGGCCGGCGAACCGGAGGACACACGGACGCCAATCTGCACCATCGGACTTGCAAGACAACGAGCCTGCCAGGCGCGCGTCGGGATTAAGAACTCGACCAGAAAGTATAAAACCATGTCGCTCGTTTGCTCGTTTTTTTACCATCACCATGCGGCCGCTTCCCCTGTACCCTGGACCGGCCCCGAAGAATCTCACCCCGGACGCCTGGTTTGGTCGTGAACCGAAACGAAGGCAATCATAAATTTGATAACTTTGATGAAATTCGAAATAAGACCGGTCGCGGGCGCACCGAAAGCGTGGCAGCGCGAAGGGACACGCGCCGCCCTGGCCCCACTCCTGCACGAAAGGGCGTATATCATTTGTGGCGATAGGCAAGATGAATCTAAAACACGGTCACCCACCGGGGTCGAGGTCGCCCTTCGCTCGGTGGGCTTTGTTTTGGTTTTGATTTCCCTCGTAAATCCCCCGAATTGTACGACAAAATTATGGCAAATCGATTATGATGTAAAAGGGAGTGGTAGAAAAAAAAAACGATGGAAAGTTACCATCCACCGCTACCTACTGCAGGATGTTGGGAGAAAGATGTTGGAAACGGGCGGGAAATGAAATTGAAGAAAATGGCAAACCAAAGCAACACGGAGTCCCTTCGGCGCCCGGTGAAACTCTCCATCCGGTATCGTAAACGGGAGTCGGTAGCAAACCGACAGGCAGACGAGCAGATCGGAGAGACCCCGTTTTGAGCTGCTGCCAGCAGTTGGGTCTCGGGATTTCCACGACACCGAGTGAACACGAAACGGGCCACATTTTCACCGCCACCCACGTCGGAAGCAAACACATGAAAAATCGCAGCATTAACGGGACGGGCGCAAAGGACGACGAAATAAATCCTTCCCCACCACGCCTATCCTGTTCCGTGCCCGCTGTTAAGCGGTGCCGAAGCCGACGGATCAACAATCAGCGCTCGGGAAACCAGCGGAAACCCGTATCTGGGCCGCCCGTTGGGTCAAAGGAAATCCCACTAACAGTGTGTGGAAATGAATTAATAAAACGAAAATCATCTTTCGCTTCGCACCGCACCAAGGCTGGTTCGCCCAGCTTGGCTGGTTGCCCCAGCTGACGTTCGCAGGCAAGATGGACGGTTTTGATCTCAGCCCGATTCCCGTCTTCTTCCCACCAACTGGTGGCATCGTCCAGATCCGGCCTGGAGGCACAATAATTGAGTAGTAATGTAAGATTTGCGAGCACGTTTATTTCGTAACCGCTGGCACGTGATTTTAGCGTCCAGTGAATGGCTTCCCATCGGCAAGGCGGTTGCCAAATTAAAGCCGACGGTATCTCTCCCTTTTTTTTTTGGTTAATGCCAAACAGAGCACGCATCCGATTCGAGGCGGGTCGAGCATGGTGGATTTTAGGGCACCGTGATGGTTAATAAAACATGCGTTAGCCACGCACACAAACGCAAACACAGAGAGGTCCTTTTTGACTGGTCATCAAGGAGCACTGGTTATTCTAAAGTAGCGAGTCGTTTATTTACCCAACGTAGTGTAAAAAGCACACAGCTTGTTTGCCAAGAGAAATATATGAGGATGAAAAGATTCTACCTTCCCCAGGCTTCGGAACGGAGGTTTATCGACAGATCAAAGAAAGTAAGGTGAAATGAATAATGTTTTTGATGAGCTACATGGCAAGATATCCTAGAAGTTTCTAAAATCTTAAAAAAACCGGTAAAAGGGCGTAACAGGGCCACGTACGATATTTTATTGAGCTTTATGGCATGCGTATGGACACACAATCATGACGATTCAACGATGGGATTTAATTTTAAAATCTAATCAGAAATCTCATAAAGTGTGGGATAGAAACGGTGGACATTTTAATTGAATTTCTATTAAAAATATGGATGGCTCTTTTTTCAATTGCCCGCGATGAGCAGCGCAATACAATGAGAAATGTGTAGCATGGTCGATTTTCACAAAGTTGATTGGTTTCGCAACTTGCATGAAAAAACCATCATCCACCCGATGCCGTTGGGCATTAATACATTCGATTATTCAACGCAGAAACAGTAAGAATTCAATAGGTCGAATAAATATGTATTTATTAAGCTCGCTACACCACACCCCTCAGCTGGGCATGGTGCACACACTTCACAACAATTTCCACTTGGGCTGAATGCTATTTTACAAATTAATTATCCGCTTTGTTGTGCGCTAGCCGCACACCGATACAATATCGAAGCCACGGCAGCCAGCCGTATCGTATCGGGACTTGTGGAAAATGCGATGAACTCGTGATTTGATCGACCGATTGCATTAACCATCCGCTCGACGGGACTGTTGACGTTGATATGTGCATTAACTGAAGAATAATAATAGCAATAAAAAGAAGAAGAAAAAAATAACCGAACCCATACCATCCAAACTCGCGGCAGATTTCACTCCGTAGCGCGTTCGCATCAAAAATCGATTGCATCATCCGCGGTGCAATTCGGTGCACGGAGAACGCAACATTAAATTCCCAACCCAACCCACCAACATTAAATCCTCAGCCGTGTTCCGTACTTGGTGAAAGCGGAAATCGACGTCGATTCTATTATTGGCTCGATGATGAATCGCGCTATAAAATGCGCCTCCACGTTCTCTTCTGATCGACCCCTGCGTCACTTCAACAAGAGAAACGATAAAAGCAAGAAGCGTTTGAATGAAACCGCGTGAAGGGTGCCAGCATTGCAGTGTATCTCAATCTCTCGCGTTCGTGTGTTGTGGGTGGTGTGTACGGCGCGTGTACGTGTGCACGGGGCACATTTTTGCGAGCGATTATTTTGATTGCTTCACTTCATTCTGCGCAAAAGTATTGAATTGAAGTAATAAATATTGCCACCCCCATTCAAAAGCTCCGTTCCGCTAGCTGTCGAGCGAGGAACGGGAAAGCGCTGATTGCGGTTTTCCGAGTGCTATCGAAAGCTCGGCTAATGGCGTAGGAATGGTTTATGAAACAATGCTGCACGGAAAGAGCCTCCCAGCCGCTGGATGATCGCCATCTCATTCTCGGGCGCGTCCAGTGGCGTGAGTGATTTGCTTTGGAGTGTTTCTAACATTTGCTCTTAGCGTTGTGAAGACGTCAATTTGGGCGGGGATTAAACTAGAGCTTAATTGGTCTGTTGTAGAATGTTACGTGCATTTGCAGAAGTTAAATCCTTCACCACAAATGCACCAGCAAAAAAAAACGTCCATAAATCAAAAGGAACCTAATGAGCAACCCCCAGCGCGATGACAATCAAAGAACGTACGCTCTTTTTTTTTAACGGCTCATTCTAATCGGATTAACGCACCGAGTACGCGAAACCAATTCAAAACGCGCTAATTTCCCGTATTGGTTAACCGCCCGCTTGCCCTCTAATTGCCGGCCAGTGACAGTTTTAATCGCGCCCCCATTACCGAATTACCAAAAGCACCCCAGAACCCGTATCGGTGCCACTAACGAATGCAAATCTTGGGATTAAATCAAATGCGAACTCGGTTTCACCGCACGTGTGGCCACAGGAGTGCCGTTGATTTATGCAGCAGGCAGCAGCTACGCACACGTCAAGCCGATGGATGCTGCCGCTGCGTCTACCGTTGATTAACGATGTCTAATTTGATCCTTATCCGTGCCGCCAAGGCGTTCCAAGGCTTCTTCGACTGAGTTGAAACCGAAACCAGCCGACCGGCCGGCCGGCCTGCTGCTGTGCCTCAAGAATTTAATTTAAATCACCCATATCCGTCCGCCCGGTCGGGAATCCCACGTAGGGGTACGCAAAATTCGAGCGAGAAAACTAATCATAAAACGGACATGTGACACTGGCCGTGATTGTTTGCCCTCCGGCTCGAACCCGACCTCCGCTCGGTGTGCCGCGAACTCGGGCTGGTCAATGAAACTTCAATCACACTTTTCGTCAGCCAGCCTTGGTTCGCCGGGTTTGCCTCTCACTACGGCTTGTTTGATTACGGGGATGGTTGTTTAATTTCGTCCCGATCCCTGGTAGCCGGCGGGCGTCTCCGGCGTCGTACTAAAGACTAAACAAGATTAAAATCGAACACTAATTATACGTTGATTTTAGCAGTCGCCCAAGACAGCCGCCCTCGGTCAACACGACACCGGAGCTGAAAATCCATTAGGAGCTTTTTCTATTTTCCCTGCTCGCCGTCAACCTCCAGGCACACTCAGGCTCCGGCTTCGCCAAGAACTTTGGCAACACTTGCCGCTGGAAATGAACTCCCTTTCGAATGCTCCCTCCCGGGTGGGTGGAAAAACTTTCCTGTCTCCCATGTCTGTATCGCTTCCTGCCAACGGAAAACTTCACCACCCCCCCGTACGCTGTGCACTGAACACTGTCACAAGTGTCACACTTCAATCTACGGCCTGCAGGGATGATAGATTTTCTATTTCAGATAAGGTGCCATTTAATCGCTCGCACACACCCTCTCACATACACACAAACCCGGGCTGCCATCCTTCATCCGGTGGCAGTGATTTAAACCGGGCCAAGAGTACTCCAAAGAAAAACCACTCACCCCCGAAACGGGTGGGGGTGAAAGTGCCCTGCATCCGGATCGAAAGTGTCGGCAAAAATTACCTTTTTCCCCTGGCTGAATGATGGGGTGGTTGGCCGGGATGGGGTGAGATCCGACGGTTGACAGGAGACGGCTGGCAATCATAGGCTCCCGGGTCGCCGGTTCCCGGGTTCATCAAGCGAGCCGGTCGCGTTTCGCGAAAGTTTGGAGACTCATCTCTGCGGGCCATTGTCGAGCGGGTGAAAAAGTTTTCCCTTTTTGACAGCGGGTTGCTTTCGTGGTCCAATCCAACCAATCTTTTGCTGGGGCTGCCGGGCGAGCTTTTCTGGGGTGATTTTTTTTTCATTGGATTTTGACTCTTTTTCCTTTCCCGTTATGATTCGCACATTTTCGTTCTGTCCTTCGTTTTTTGTTCTTTGCTTCACTCTCTACTCGTTTGTCTCGTCGATTCGTTACGTCGGTTGCACCGAAACCGACCAGCGTGGCGTATGACCACGTGTTTGCGCGTAGGTATGTGAGGGCCCTCCCGGAATCGAGAATCGGGCGTTTGTTTGAGCTGCGCACACTTCCCCATCAAAAACAAGATAAATATTAGATGTTGCCCGGATCGGGGCTTTCTGTGAGGGGGTGTCGTGGTTTGCACCACCACGAGTTCCGTTGCCCAAGCCGAAAGCCACGTGTGCGAGGGCCGCAGTTTTTCAAACGTCGAAAGGCAATTATGTTGCGAGCTAGCAGTCCATCGCAATCACACCGCAGGATGGTGTGCGTGCGCGTGAGAGGAGCCTTTTAGTAGCTTTTTTTTGTTACCGCGTTGATGTCTTTTTTTCGTTTTCGCTTTGTTTTGCGGCCCCAGGAGCTCGTGGGGCGCGTGCTGGACTGAATTAGCACATGAAAATTAACGTTTCTGTGTGCTTCATCCGAGGGCGAGTGTTTGCGTTGCTTCAGGCGCGCCGTGGTGCCGCTGTTTGCACGCGTGGTGCCGGCTTTCCGACTGGAAAGCCATTGTCGAATTGAATCGACGCGGGAGATGTGATCGAAATTGCGTGTTTTTTTTTCGTTTTGGTTTTAGGTAGAGTGCTTGGTGTTTGCTATTAAGCATAGTTCCATTCGAGATGCAGCCGAAACGAAATGTAAACGCAACAAATACCAACATGCGATACCGTTCGCGCGAACACGTGAAGCATTACCACGCGTGAGGCATAAGTTGGCCGATCGTGGAGCTTCCACAACGGTTGGTTGGAAAAAGTATGGTTGGAAAATGAAACTTACACAGCAACCCGAAACAGAAGCTCCGTTCGTCCGCAGGATGAATAACACTTTTGAACACAACAGAATAAACGCTAGCAAACAAAATTGCGTAAAGGGAAATCGCATGGGATCTGGCCTTTTTATTCGTTGTGCAAAAAACAAAAACATAACACCAAATCAAAAATCTCTCTTACTAAACCGCACACTTGCTCAAAGCGCATTTATCTGAGCCCACCGCTGAATTGACGATTTTAAGCACCACTCAAAAGAAAATGCTTGATTAGCTTCGAGGACCGCGTTTTGTCGCTTCGGAGCTAACAAACAAGAAAGTAGTAGCAGCAGCAGAATAGAGCAGCAGCATACGCCTCTCGAAGTTGTATGTTGCACCGTGGAGCATAAGGTTGAAAAAAAAGGGAGCCGCCTGGACAAAAACAAAAAGTGCGCCAATATGAATACATAATCAGGGCACGGCGACAAGAGCCGGGATGGCATTAATTCATTCATGCAACTGTCGAGTGTGGTTCGCCATCATCCAGTGCGAGAAGTGGAACGGCTCGAATGTTGCAAAGGCGATGTTTGCCTTTGCCATGTGCCATCCTTGCCTTTGCCCTTTCTTGCGGCCTGCCGCGAGTGCTCGTCTCATTGGCGGATACTACAGGCCCCATCTTGAGCACGGGTTTCCACGGAAGCTCGCTCGTCACGCGGCACAAAACTCACCGGCACCAGCGGGACCAGGAAAAGCGGGGCCACCGGTGCGTCCCGGTGTTATTTACTTTCTTTTCGCGCATAAATTAGCGAACTTTTCCGCTGCACAACGGCGACAACCGGTTGACACTGGCGCGATTTATGGAAACGATTGCAGCCGACACGTTGGTAGATGGATGTGAGAATGCGAGGAGCGAGAGAGAGGTGGGCGGCATATGGTCAATGGAACGAGTAGGGTGAACATCCCTACACCCCCGTCACGATGGTGGCGCTGCTACCGGTAAAGTGTACGGCCTGGTAAAGGACTAATTAGAAAGTGTTAAGAAGGTAAGTGTGGAAAATGTTGCTTCTGGCTTTTATAACGAATGAAACACACAATTTTCTCGACCTGTGTCTCTTTTTCTCTCATTCGCTGTCTTTCTTACTTTCTCTCTCTCTCTCTCTCTCTCTCTCTCTCTTTATTTTTGTCGTTTCAATGCTGCTCAGGTTGAGCAGTTGATTGCGAGGGCCGACACGGCTGCGCCCATTGGCAATTTCTCCAGTATTTGCGTTAGCTAATTGCCCAGCTGCATCTGGATGAATTGCTGTAGAAAATGAGGAGACAAAAGAGAAGAAGCTACATCTCAAACTCGATTACACCAACCGCCCGGGATTAGCACCAGAGCAACCGGAGCTTATGACAAACCGAACTCTTATCCTTGCGATACAGATTCGCTCAAACAAAAAAAGGTTTGTAACTACAAAAAGGCACATTGAAGCAATATTAATTTGCCTAATGATGGGCATGATTCCCTCTCGCCGGTTCACCCGACTCGCACCTTTTTTTTATTACTTTGCAGCCCTACCAAACGCGCTCCGGGACTTTCGCACCGAGAAACAGATCACTTGCCAAGGATAACGTCCCAATTCACTGCGCACGGGCGAACCGTGTAGCTCGCGGTGCGCTAAATCACGTTTCAGATTACCTGTCGGTGGGAGCAACGATAACCCTTAATCGTGTATTTATCATCGCTTGTAGCAACGGGCCATCGGCTCGGCCAGTAATTTCAAAATCTAGCGCCATCGCGGCCCCATTCGGGCGGTGGATGGTGAACGTGGGCACATTATTTAAGATCACGTTCAGCTCGCCCTATCACAAATTCCCCTCACGTCCGGATAATTACGCCTAGTCGAGCGAGGCCCAACGCCCAGCAGCCCACAGTACGGATGGGATCGATTTAATAAAAATCGAACGAACGACTTCGCAACACAACGCGGGTGCTGGTTTAATCCGCTAAGATTGCCCCAGCACCCGGGGACGTGATTTTCGCGGAATTTATGCCATCGCACGCGATATTTATGTCGCTGGCGTCGGCTACTTTCCCGGAAAACTGCCACTCATAGTCATAAGTTAGCCGGTCGTTCGTAGAACATGGGCAGATTTGCCCTGAATGTGCCAGTCTTGCCGCACTAAGCTACGAAGCGAATGAATTCTCGAAACAATAAAACCCTTCAAGCTATTCCTCACGCCCGAAGATTTCTGAAAACTAATTAACGTCGCATGGCGGTTCGTCGCCGTTTGGCAGGCACACGGAAGAAAAATAAAAATGCGCAGCTTAGAGCCCAACGGATTCATTGCACCGTTCGCCTTGTGCATCAGCGAGATTGAAGTCCGGGAGTTTGCTGATGACAGAATGCCACGAATATGCCGCACGGTGCATCGTCGGATCGGAGGTACGCGGTCTCGGAAGTCGTCCCGGGCGCGCGGCACAATAATTAGCCGGATGAAGTTTAAATGCGAAATATTTTACGCGAAATTACTCCCCAACCAAGGCGCACATCGTTCCTGCTGAACCGTGTAATTAGCCTTTAATTAAGGTTCCACAACATCCTTACAGCACGTACCTGGCACTGCACTGAAAAGCGAACCCAGTGGAATTATTTGTACGATTGTGTTGTATTACTTTGTTGCTTTTTCATGGCGTTTTAAATACGCCACTTTATTACGAAGCTGGATACACAATTTGCAAGGGATAACAAATTCACAAAGCATTACACTTTACGAAGCGTTGCTAGGTAACGAACCTGATCAAAGCGCTCCTTATTCACCTCCTTATACGAAGATCGCGGTTGCTGCAAGTGAAAAATCCGCCTAATGTTTCATGCTATGGCGTTGATGTTGTGCATTGTTCGAATTGCCACTGCTCGGTTTTCAACCCTTATCAACTTTGTCTGCCTGCTGCATGTATAATCCCTCTTTTCTGTCTATCGCTTTTAATCTCGCTTTCCGGGCTTGCATTGTGTCCGTTCTCTAAGCCAACACCCCTCTTGCGTTCAATGTTTGCGTCGTTTAGAATGGATGTGCATCACAAACACCATGCCCTTGCGCGTTGCCAGTGGCGGAAGTCAACGTCATCAATCCCAACTCACATCTTTACCTAATCAGACCGATTGTCCCGACTCCCGACCGAGCCAGCATTCTACCGGCACTGCGCAGACTGATAAAGGCGTGTGCGATCTGCCGCACGGATCGATCTTCTCGCACGTCCCAACGCAGATGATCCCGGTTCGTCTCTCGCCAACGGCCACTTTATCGCTACGTTCGAAGTCGGATCCATGGACTGCCAGTCGCTGATAAGCACGAGAGTGTTACACTCAACGCCAGCTCGAAGAACCCGGTGAGGCGATCAGTCCGAGACACGAAACCAGTAGCGAATCGCCACCTGAATCACGGACTTCAGCTCACTGCGTCGTTTGGCTGTCTGTCGGCAAGAAGCATCCATCTGGACACTCTGGCTGGACTTTTGTAGACCGTATCGTGTCGTTTGTGTTTTCTGTGCGCTTGTGACGCTTATGCACAGTGACGATGGTGAAACCGCTAATCACCCTATTATGGATCAATTTGATCTGCCTTATCAGTGGCGGTGCTGGTGCCGACGGTATGTACAACGTGGAGTGCCAGCGTGACCGTGAACGATGGCGTTATAGGACATTCGTTTTTCCGCAGCACCGAAGTATGATGGGCCGCTACCGATAGAACGGGCCGGTGAGAGCCTCCTGTCCGAGCAGTTGTTCGCCATCATCGACCTGTACAAGCTGGAGGACCCGGTCGGGCTGCCGGGTGCCACCATTCCGGACCCGATGCCCATTCCGGAGATTAAGCAGTCGTTTTCGTTCGCCAAGATGCACCTGCGCAACGTACTCGCGCAGGGCATGTCAAAGTTTCGCATTCGATATTTCCACACCGAGCTGAACAGCATGTCCGTCCAGACGCAGGTGTCCATCGACGAGATTGCGGTCAACGGGAACTACACGATGAGCACGTTCTTCAACCGGGCGGAGGGTCCTTTCACGGTGCTGATGAAGAATGTGCTCACGAAAGCGAACGTGTCACTGGCCGTCGACCGGGACGGTACGCTGCGCACGAAGGACATCGAGCTGGACATCGCGTTCGACGACATGGCGATGGACTTCCAGAACCTTGGTTTCATGGGTTCCATCTTCCAGAGCGTGGTGAACTCGGCCTCGAACCTGGTCTACGATACGATGAAACCGTTCATGCTGTCCGAGGCGTACACGAAGATCCGCGAGGAGGTGGACAGCCGGATGCTGAATTTTACGGTTGCGCAGGAGATCACGCTGCCGAACTCGATCACGCCGCTCGATATGGCCATCGGTGAGATGCGTATTCTCGTGCGCAACAAGGGGCTGGATCCGTTCCTGGTGCCGGACTACAACAACACGGCCGGTATCTTTGGCATGCAGACGATGCACACCTGGATCACCGGTGGATCAAGCTTCTACCGTTACGGGGACATCACCGTGATGATGCAGAACAACTCGGCCACGCTTGGGATGCACGTGGCAACGCAACGCATCGTCGGGTCCACGCAGTGGGAGGTGTCGATCGGGCGTGGTATGCTGTCGCAACCGGGCCGGGCCCAGTTCACGGTGGAGTATATCCGTGTTGCGGTCCAGATCGAACAGCCGTTGGATTTGCGCAAGAAGATCCAACTCCGAGACGTTCAGCTCGAGCTTGGCAACATTCAGGTACGGTGTGACGGAGCCGGCACGCTTGACTACGTGATCGAGGCCGCTGTCAACATATTACCCAATCTGCTGCGGTACCAAATTATGGACGCGATCGAGAACCCGCTGAGGATGCGCATCCAGGAGAAGCTGGATTGCATCAACACCGAAGCGTTGGTGCGAAAGTTCGTCCAAGAATACGAACAAAACGGAATCGACATCAACTTCCAGGACATGGAGCTTTGCGAGCCACAGTTCATTAGTACAGCACCTGTATAGAATATGAGTTGACGTATTGTGTTGTTAGCTACCCAACTGCTGGGTTTATTGGTAAAATATGAATTGCTGCACATTAATGACAAATAAACCTCTGTGTAACATTTATGAAATATCTTTGTTAATGTGTAGCTGGAATTATGATTGCAAATAGAAATCACCCTTCGAGCGCCCATCATGGACTGATTCTCGTCTGGGTGCTTCACTGCTCCGTTTCAAGGACAACATGTCTAATGTTGATAACCTCTTAGCGTTCTTTGGTTTTAATATGTTCAAAAGATTTGTGTTTGAACAAAAGCAATCGAAAAGACCCTATAAATGTCATCAACAAGATCAATCTGGAACCTGAGTCACTGTAGTTATATTTCATAATAGTTAATATTTATTTTTACCTTGAAGTTTCCTAACGATAGTTGCTACTCAAACCGTTCGATCCGTCAAAACAGCTTCTTGTGTGAAGGAAAATGCACTACAAGTACTGCCATCAATGTGACCCCGATTAAGCAATAATGCTGTCTTCAGCTCCAAATAGCAACCATAGCGATAGGGTAAAGGGCTGCAATTAAGTTCAAAGCGTAACTGCCAACGAACTAACGCTGCCACCATAAGCTGGTAAAAATGATACAGTAAAGTGGCAGAAACATCTCCCATTCCGCCCAATGATTATAGATAGATAGTTTTAAAAAACAGAAAAAGCTGAATATACTTTTCTAAATATGTATCGCTAAACTAAGGGAGGCCCGAACTGATCCAACTGCTCGGAGATGTCTTAACGGTGCTTCACGTCCGTCCATCCATCCTCATCCGGTCCAGCGCTACGTGGAGGGACTGCAAAGAAGCGTACACATAAAGATATTAGATTGGTTGATACAATACTTTTGAAAACAGCCGATGCAGGCGTATAATTTACCATTTTCCTGAGGGCGCTGCGGTCGCTCTTCTCTCGATTTGGGAGCGTCCTGACGTGGTGCATTACGCCAGTTGTCCTGTCGAGGTGCACCACCTTCCTCGCGGGGTGCCGGAGCACGTCGGTTGTCGTCCCGATTTTCGGCAGGACCGCGACGCCAAGTGCTGTCACCTCCCGTCGGACGCGGACCGCGATCATCGCGACGATCACGATTGAAACCACCACCCTGACGATCATCGCCACGTCGTGGAGGTCCCGCATCAGGACGGCGACGATCGCGATCATCAGGAGCGGCACCGCGACGAATTGGGCCACGATCTTCGCGATCTCCGCGCTCCTCCACACCAGGACCTCTGCGCATCTGACCACGATCGTCCTGGTTACGGCGAATCTCTCCGGTACGCCGCACACCATCACGAGGACCATCCTTTTCCGCATCCTCCGGTCCACGGCGCCACTTGTCGGTGGTGCCCGGCTCACCGTCACGACCTCCACGCGGACCTCCTTCGCGATCACGTGGCCCGTATCTGCCGGACGACTGGAAGGACTCCTTCTTTTGCTCATCACCCGCGGCACCGGGGGCTTTGCGCCAAGTATCGTCCGATTTCAATTCACCAGCACGACGCTCGCGTCTAGCGTCCTTTTCGCGGCGATCCTTTTCCTTCAATTGTTCGCGTTCCTCTTCCAGGCGACGCTCGATTTCCTCCTCAATTGCACGCTGCTTCTCCATAATCGCTCGGTTCTTCTCTTCCTCAACGCGTCGCTCCTCGGCACGTCGTTCCCGCTCGATGCGCTCTTCCTCTTCCTTTTGCTTGCGGAACTCTTCCTCAATACGTCTGCGCTCCTCCTCCTTTTCCTTCAGCCACTTCAGACGACGCTCTTCGCGCCGCTTCACGACACGGTCGGCGAGCCGGCGCTTACGCTCCTCTTCGAGCGCCACATTGAATTGCTTCAGCTTTTCGGCGAACTGATTGCCTCGTTCGTTCTTCAACTGCTGCCAGTAAACGTCACGATCCGGTAGCATTCGCTTCAACCGCTCCTGACAAGCTTCGGCGTTCTTGCGTTCGGCAATGGCCGCCTCGATGCGAGCCGCTTCCTGTTTCTCCCAGAACTCCTTGTCCTGAACCGATCGATCTTGCAAGTACTTCTCAATCAGTGGAATTTCCTCAAGCCGCTTGGCACGCTCGAAGTAATCGATCTTCCTGTCCTGCGACTTCAGGTTGTTGTCATGCGCCTTGCGCTCCTTAAGTCGCTCTTCCGCTTCGCGAGCGGCTATTTCCTCTGCGTTAAGCTTTCGGATTTCTTCCTCGTCCATCTTCTTCAGCAGCTTCTGACCGGTCGCCGTTTGCTTGATCTGCTCGATCTTCTCCTTCATGTTGCGCTCCTTGATCATCTGCAGCTCGTTCTCGTGGCGCTTTCGCTCGCGCTCTTCGTTTTCTGCTTCCAAACGGCGCTGCTCAGCCAACTTGTGCATTCGCGCTTGTTCCTCTTGCTGGCGCATCTCCTCCTCCTCGCGTTCCTGATTCATTCGCTCGATATACTCCTTGCGATCTTCGATCTTCTTTTGCCGCTGAAGAATGCGCTGATGCTCCTCTACGGCATTTTCCTCGTACTGCAGCACCATTTGTGTACGCAATCTATCGCGCTCCGCCTTCTTACGGTTCGGGTTGATCGTGGCGATCGCACGGTGCAGCACCACCGACATGCTGACCAGTTGCGAACGGATCTGCTCGGAAGGCATGGACTGCAGCGTCGGTCCATCAGGATGATCCTCGCGCTGGCTTTCCGAAAGATCCGTTCCAAAGTGCACGCAACCGTTACGGTGATCAATTGTGATCTGCATATCGTTGTGACGCACGCAGTCAACCAGAATGCGTTCCAGATGGTGATAGTCAGCAAATTTCGCCAGCTCCAATAAGCGTGGGAACTCAATCGTTTGATAAACTTGCGAAATTTGACGAACGAGTCGCACCAAAGTCACGTCCTTCAGGGCCTGTGCGTACTGACCATACAGCGAGTTAGGATCAGCCTCGAGGTCATCCACGATCTTCTGCACTTGTTCGCACAGATTCAGCGGGTTGAACTCTACTTCCAATAGCTGGTACAGATTGCGGAACTGGGGCGCCGCCAGTTGTAAAACGTTCAAGCGGATCAGCTCCTTAAGCAGCAGCGCTCGCGATGGGGACTGCTGCAGACCGAGTAGGAACGCCAAACGTTGCGCTTTCTCCATGGGGCTTTTGTCAGTTTCGATGAACCTATCGAATTCGGGATGAGCAGATGGCAGCGGAATGGCCAGGGTGGCAATCAATACATGAGTAGTCATTCGCTGAATTTCTTCCGGCGTTACATTCTTCTTCATGTCGCGCGAAAGCTGGAATAACTTCAGGAGAGCTGCTGCATGGAACAACTGGTTTCCTGCCTTCCAGAAGACCATCGATAACTTCGTGTAGTATTGTGCCATAGTCTTCGGAAGCGGCGTTTTCTTCGAAAGTGCCATCAAACCGTGAATGTCTTCGATGGCTTTGTAAGCTTCCAGCCACAGTTCCATCTGAATGGCCGAGTCAAGCTGGTGCAGACGAGTCTCTAGATTCAGCTGCTGCGTTTCGGGTTTCGAGATGCTGACATTAGCCGTCTGGGACGAAACCTTGCAGATGTCCTCCAAATGTTTACGCAGTTTCTCGCAAAGTTTGCGGAATTCCATTTTACGACTGTACTTCAGACAAAACTGGAACGCCATCCGTGCGATGTCATGATACAACGTTTCGCAGTGCGAGTTCACTTTCAACAGCTCCAAGCACTGGCAATAGCTCTCCCACAAGAATTTCACCCACGGGAGCAGAATCGTACGGTCGGAGCGATCCTGCGCGTCCTCACCGCACACTGCGCTCATTAGGATCGATTCTGGCGTGGCCAGATTGTCCAGATCGTCGATGTCTAGGATTGCCTGGGACGACTGCTGCTGGGCCTGTTCCGTACGCTCCTCTGCCATCTTCAGGTAGCCTCGGATGACGTTCTCTAGCGAACCTACGTTCACCAGCTGGAACATGTTCCGGTACTGGAACAGGCCCTCCTTCGCGATGTGCGACTTCTTGAGCTCCACGCACAGGTCCAGATACTTGAACATGATCGGTTCAATGACCGACTCCGACCAGTTGTAGTTCCATTTCTTCGCCCGAAACACCTCCTGGAGGGTGTCCAGGGCACGAGCCTTCTTGCCGACATCGATAAATTCTGTTTAAAGAGACACCGAAAACCGGTACCAAAGCACATATACGAATCAAAACGTGGACTTTTGACGTGTCGTCCATATTGAATTTTATTGCCTGCAGCAGCCACCCTACGCTGGCATCACTACCTACCATTCGCTCTTTTCAGAGCATTTTCTGGGCGTTGTACGTAGCGAGACATGTTGCATTCGTTTGCACTGGCTTGGCTGTTTAGTGATAATTGATACACATAAACTTTTGAGCGTGGTGGCCTCAAGGAAAATCCTTTTTACGGCGAAAGTTACGGACCGCACGGCACACCGAATGAATCGCGTATTTTGACAAATCGCGAAAAGACCGAAGCGACCGGTGACGTTAGCGAACAAAATGGCGTAACGACAGCTGCCTGAGCAGTCGGCGTAACACCTTTCGTTCGGTGATTCTAAATGTCTGTATTTTTCTATTTATTCAATTAGTTTTTAGTAAAGTGTGTCAATTTAGCTCCGTAGTAAAGTGAAGCCGAAAAAAGGACAAGTAAAAGTGAATTGATACATTTTTATTGTATTTTATTTGTGAAATGTTTCCAATGACAAGTCAGCTATTTGACAGTTGTTAGAAATAGGTACACAGCTGGCATGTAAGCATCTAAATTGTCAAGTCATCTAAATAGTACGAACCAACGCGAATGTTCCCGCATTTACTACATGGTTTAGTGTGGCATAAATACGCGCCCCGAAACGATCGACCTTGTTTATTCGATTAGTGACGTACAGTGCAGAAGTCGTGCGTAAAAGAAGTGACTCATCGGCAGTGGGTGTCTCAGTGACATTGGTTGACCCAGGAAGTAATATAGACGAGGAGCTAAAACAATGGAGTTTCCGAATTTGGGCAAACACTGCACCGATCAGTATTGCAACAAATTAGACTTTCTGCCCATGAAATGCGACGCATGTGGTGACATATTCTGGTGAGTATTATAAAAGCAATTTTATCTTTGCCGTATGTACAACAAGTACAATTTCATCATCTTTTTATGGTTTTCAGCTCCGATCACTTCAGTTACAAAGACCACGCTTGCCCATCGGCCTACAAAAAAGACGTGCAAGTTCCTATTTGTCCGCTCTGTGGAGACCCAGTGCCGACTCCTCGCGATGTTTCACCCGATGTAACGGTGGGAGCGCACATAGACAGGTTCTGCAAATCTGATCGGAAGAAAATCTATACCAATCGTTGCTCCTACCGTAACTGCAAGAAGAAGGAACTCATTCCCGTCAATTGTAGCGTGTGCAGGCTCAACTTTTGCTTGAAACATCGCCACACGACCGATCATGATTGTCAGGGACCAGCAGCGGGACAACGCAATCTCATAGCCACGGCAGCCATACAACGACAAGTCCCAAAATCAGTCACAACTGGACCGTTTTCGGTTCGATCGAGTGTCCGTGCTACAACTTCCAACACGGGTGCCGTTAGCAGCACCACCAACGAACATATAGCAATCGTCCAGGGAGGAATGTCGGAGGACGAAGCTCTGGCTCGTGCTATTGCGTTATCCATGCAAGAGGAGGAGGAACAACAGACGGCACAGCAGCGCCAAACCCAGCAGAGCCGAAATCCATCCACCACACCCAGAGGAATTTCAGTTGGAAATGGGAGTGGGACCAGTGGCGCCAAGGATAGATGCAATCTCTCGTGAACGAACCGCTGGGAGAGCACTGCATCTAGCAAGCAAGGTATTCCATCTGCTACTGATTGCAACGACAATCGGAGAACATGTAGGGTATGAGTGATTCGAAGAATGTAAAAGACAAACGGTTTCGGGGCTGTAATTTGTTTTCATTTTGTTATACAAGCATTTCTCAACACGCTTAACTATTCGCCATTGCCAGGCAGCACCAAATGAATGTTAGGAGAGATTTTTAATCATGAATAGAATTATATTTATGCATATTTTAATTCATATCTTGATATTCGATTTACGCCGTACGCCTCGGCACGCGGTTTTAATGAATGTCAGCGTGTCTCAATTCTTTTTATACTCGATTCGTTCCACTTTGACGTCGTCGCCCACCAACTGGTACACGTATGTTACGACCGTCGTGCTCTGGATGTCCATCAGCACGAAGGACGGAATGACGGAGGTGTCTAGTGGATTGTAGGAGCCAGTCGCTGATCCGGGGTTGATGTAGAACTTGTTCTCGTGCTCGTATGCTTCGAACTTATGCGTGTGTCCTGATATCAATATATCAACGTCAAGCTGACGTTGGATGAGAGCTAGAGCCTCCGGGTCACCCCACGGCACCACTTGGTGTCCGTGCGAAAGTCCAATCCTGAACTGCCCCACTGTGACGACCTTCTGCTCCGGGTAATTGGTGTTTTCGTCGAAATCTCCCCGCACGATGTGTACGTCATTGGCCAGCGTTTTGAGATAGTCGTACGATTCTTTGCTGCATAAATTTCCGGTACACAGAATATGATGAATACGCCCCGGCACCAACAGCTTCTTGAATTTGGCCGGAACGCTACTACATCGGTGTGGAATGTGAAGATCTCCTAGCACTAGCACAAGCATATTTGCATTGGCGGATAAGCGAACGATGTACAGGAACTGTTTTCAACAACGCACTTTTGATTCAATCAATCCTTATTGTACTGTCTGCTATGGTGGGATGCAGTTCGTACGATATCAAATGACTAAGTTAAGCGATAAGTCTTCTTCTTCTTGGTTTTCACTTGTCGCAATTATGCTAGCGAGTTATGGTAAACGTGTTCCTAATTTGATCATGAACATATCCGAAAGAATGATACTTTTTTGGTGTCGGATCCTGTAAAGTCGCAACGGGAGAAGGTTGTAGGTTAATTTCACATTAGATCTATAAAAGTTTTCATCAGAAGTATTACCGACCAAAACATTTGGGCACACACACACACCTTCTTTGAAGGAATGAACGTAACGAGTCGAATGACAGCTGGTTCAGGATGAAGAAAACATTGAATGTAACTATAATTTTAACTGTTAGTTTTACAATTAGTTTTTAACATTTTCAGATAAATAAAAATGCAATATTTATTGAATTGAAATAGCAATTTTTGGTTAGGTTTAGTAGATTGGAAATTATTCTTATCTCATGGATAGTTTCTAGATAAATGAATGCAGCCCTGGAACTCATCATGAAATATTTCACGCAACATAACGCCACTATGACAGCTGTCATTCTGCTTCGGAGGAGCCACGTTCGGTCGCTGCGCTTTCGTACTTTTTCTTTTCTCTAGCGAACAGAATCATCCCGGTAGTGTGGCCTAATTTTGTCGATTTATTCGGTAAAACTAGGCATATTGTCGGAGTGGCAGTGTGTTTATCATGAGTGAAACTACTATAAGTTGTACTCCGGAGATCGCGACGTTTGAGGCGCCGCAGCTCCAGCAAAACGAGCACGGATGGGGTGAGATCAAAATTGTGTGGCCGGGCTGACGAAAGTGCCGAATCTAGCTCGGATTCATGATGATGAGGATGTGCTACCGAGATGTTTTTTGTTGGTTTTAGGGCCTTGCGAACTGCCTGAGGCGTTCAAGGATATTCCTTATCAGCCGTTTAGCAAGAGCGATCGCCTTGGAAAGATCAGCGACTGGACGGGCACGGCCCAGACGGATAAGAAGTTTTCGAGTAAGTTTGACATAACCTCAAAAATATTTGTGCCTTTAGTGGCAGTTCCAAAATAGCACGGAATGGATATATTTCTTATTCATAATGGTTTTAACTTGCAGATAAGTACGCTTCGCAGTTCGGCGGTGGAAGTCAGTACGCGTACTTTCACGAAGAAGATGAGACGACATTCCATCTCGTCGATAGTGCGAGGATTCAAAAACCGCCGCACCAGCGAGGCCGTTTCCGAGGCAATATGCGAAATAATCGGTAAGTGGTGGTAGTATGTTAACAAGAGTGTCCTTACCGGGGCGTATGGATTCGGTGTTTTCGATGTTTCGTGTACGTGTTTACAGATCTGGCCGTGGTCGCGGAGCTCGCGGAGGTGTCCAGGTTGGTGGCATGACGACTCTCTCGAAGAGTGCCTCGAAATTGCGTGACCAACGCCGCGGAACGACTCGTAAGTGGGGAATGCGCGGTCCGCCACCGAAGATTCGCGATGCGTCGGTTACGGTTCGACCGGATTGGGTTACCATCGAGGAGATGGATTTCCCCCGGTTGGCGAAACTCTCGCTTCCGAATGTGAAAGAGGGCGAGGACATCATGACCTGCGGTACGCTCGAGTATTACGACAAAACGTACGATCGCGTGAACGTCAAGAGCGAACGGCCGCTTCAGAGCGTTGATCGTATCTTCCATACCGTCACTACGACGGACGATCCGATCATTCGGCAGCTTTCGAAGACGGACGGAAACGTGTACGCCACGGACGCTATCCTGGCTACGATCATGTGCTGCACGCGCTCCAACTACTCGTGGGATATTGTGATCGACAAGATCGGTGGAAAACTTTTCATGGACAAGCGCGACAACACCGAGTTTGATTTGTTGACCGTGAATGAGACTGCGAGCGAACCGCCGCAAGAAGATGGCAACTCGTTGAACTCCCCGAGAAACCTAGCCATTGAGGCGACGTTTATCAATCACAACTTCAGCCAGCAAGTGTTGAAGAGCGGCGAAAAGGAACCGAAATACAAGTTCGACCAACCGAATCCGTTCATCGACGATTCTGAGGATGGTGAGGTGGCTAGCGTGGCCTATCGCTACCGTAAGTGGGATCTGAATAATGGCATCACGCTGGTGGCTCGTTGCGAACACGACGGTGTGCTGAAGGTGCCCCAAGGCGACACCCAGTTCTTGACGATCAAGGCACTGAACGAATGGGATTCAAAGATTGCGAATGCTGTCGAATGGCGTCAGAAGCTGGACACCCAGCGGGGTGCCATCTTGGCTAACGAGCTGCGCAACAACTCTTGCAAACTCGCCAAGTGGACCATTCAGGCCCTACTGGCCGGTTCTGACCAGCTCAAGTTCGGATATGTGTCCCGTGCACACGTGCGCGACTCCTCCAAGCACGTCATCCTCGGCACGCAGCAGTTCAAACCGCAGGAGTTCGCCAACCAAATTAACTTGAGCATGGACAACGCTTGGGGCATCCTGCGGTGCATCATCGACATCTGCATGAAGCAGAAGGACGGCAAGTATCTCATCATGAAGGATCCGAACAAGCCGATGGTCCGCCTCTACGATATCCCAGATAACACGTTCGAGTCGGATGGTGACGGTGATGAGGGCGACGATGGTGAAGCTTTCCAGCCGATGTACGGCTATGCGGCCTCGGCCACGAGTGCACCTGCAGCACAATCCAGCGCTAACGCTACCGAAGCGGACAATAGTGAAAAGGCAAGCGCTTAACAGCAGAGGGAAGGTTCATCATCAACAATCGATCCGTAGAAGTGTGAGCGAGGGTGATATACTTTCATTACTAGCAGCAACAGCACATTTGCGTCGACCGCTGGGGGTCGCATTCCGCAGGTCGTGGGTAAGAGTTTAGAAGTTATACATAAGTTGCTTTAAAGTATTCTGGATAAAAATAATAAATGTCTCAGCCTGACCATCGGCATTGGGAGTACACAAAAGTCGTCCCTTTCAGGTTCTGTGAGTTCTTACATATTCTTACATATCATTTAAACAATGTTTACAATTTTATATTACAATTTAATTTATGCAATCCTAATTTAATCAATTATATAAATTAATATATATATATATATATATATATATATATATATATATATATATATATATATATATATATATATATATATATATATATATATATATATATATATATATCTATCTATATATATATATATATATATATATATATATATATATATATATATATATATATATATATATATATATATATATTTATATTTATATAAATATATATATATACATAAATATATATATATATATATATATATATATATATATATATATATATATATATATATATATATATATATATATATATATATATATATATATATATATATATATATATATATATATATATATATATATATTTATGTAAAAATATACACTTGGAAATATTATTGATTAGAAAATCAAAATCTAGCTATAAAGTTTAATTACGTTAATTATGCTTTGCTTTTTCAATTTATTTGCATTTCATACTCTTTTGTATTCCCTTCGGATGCAATTTTCATTATTATTTGCTCGTTTATGATCTACGAGAAAATATATGCAATGAAAATGCTTTTTTTATATAAATTGAATTTTTTGTTCACTACCCTCGATGAAAGTAAACACCAGATGGAGATAGATCGCTTAAAATGAGAGCAAATCGGATCAGGTTTATGCGTAAGGTGGAAAACAGTGCAAAACAAAAAAGCCCTGAGAAACGACATGCAAATTCCGACTGAACCTCGGTCGGCCTACCACCGAGGTGGATCACAAACTGGACCGGCACTTGGATCCACGGGCAAAACGTAACTCGGTATAAATTTCATTTTGAAAGCACATAAAGTACAATTTATTTCCGGCTTTCAGCGTTCGACCGGCGCGGTCTTGGCGCCCGTGGGCACCACTCAGCGATATCGCTTCGCGGGTCTGGCGCCGGTACGAAATAAACCTGCCTCCGGCCGGACAGCCGGATGATTAATTGTAACCTTTAAATCAAATCGAATATGCTTTTACGCGATGAACAATCCCACTGGCCAGCGTGTTTTGGAAAGATTGTTATGCGCAGCCATTATTTGTTTGCATTTACGCTCCGCAAAAAAGGGCCCTTACAGCCACGGCCATACGGAGATGAAGCATCAATCGAGTGCCCAGCGGCATCATCTTATTTTGGGTGGGTAAAGCATTTGCTATGGTTCAATTTATTTTCCCATTCCCCCTTAGCGATGAGTTTTTCTTTCGCATATTTATTTTCGTATCGAGCTGGCATCATGCAACATAAGGATACACCTTCTTGATGTTGGATTTGTGTTTATTAAGCAAAATCGGTACAGTTTTGTCATGCTTTATTGCAATATAAGCTACGTGTAAATTTTCCTTACAAAGCACGTAAGACTCCTTTAATAGAGAACACCCCTACTGTCTCGACACCCGTTACGGAAAAGGCACACTCGGCGCACAGTGAACTCGAACGGATTGACGAGAGTCCGCCACCTCCCGTCTGCCGACCATCATCATCATCATCATTGCCACCATCATCTGCCCATTCCATCTGACATCCTTCAAAACCCAAGCAAATGGCCAGCTGTGGTGGGAGTCGAGAAGTCCATTCGCGTACAGGGTGTTTCCAATCCACGAGCCTCCCTGGAGCCACCAAATGGTCACCACCGAGCGGCTAAGAGGCTTTAACCGCAATACGTCGCGTGGAACCGGGTGGTTTGGCCGTGGTTCGCTTAAAGTCGCCCTGGGCCCTTTTGTTCCTAAGCTCTTGCCGGCCCGTGCACCAGTCCACCCGGGACTTTCTTTCCTTCGCTCGTTCGCGGGTGGGAAACCGGAAGTTTTACAGCTGTTTGCGCTTCGTGCCTTTCATTCGCGGTTTATTTACTTACCCGTGCCCGATCACCGTCGCCGTCAGCACGGTGCTAGCGTGCGGCATCGTAGTGGCGCTGGATCCCGGGACGGATGAAAGCGAGTGTATTTTTTTTGCCACCCCCTTTGATGCAACACATGCCGTAAGGGAATTAGAGGACCCGGAGCAAAGGACCAAGCAAAGGAGGCATATGGGGGAGCCCAAAAAACGAAAGAGACTAACGTGACCGGAAATCTCTGGACGTTTCTTGTTCGCCCTGCGTAGGGGACAAACCGGCGGACGCCCGGGCATGTGTGAGTGCGTAGATTGCGTGGTACGATGGTACGGAGAAGCCATTTCGAATAAAAGCCCGAAAAAAAAGGGGCAGAAAAAAAGCCCACCCGTCCGGAAACTGTTTCGGGCAAAGGGGTGTGGAAAAACGATCGCGGCGAAGGACAACGCAAGTCTGTGCGGAAGCCTACCGTGTATGTAAACATGACAGGCAAGATTAATGATTAATCATCAAGATTCATTCCCCGGGGTAGATGTCCTTTGGCTTCCCGTGGGCTTTTTGCGGAGTTTTCTTTTTTGTTGTTGCTGCTGGCTGCGTGTTGGCATCATTTTTGCCCTTGCATCATCGGAAACGGGCATCATGGTCCGGAGGAACCACGGGGGCGTGTGGAAACGAAACCAGACGGGGTGGGGTTTCGCAAACAACATCGATGCATGTTTTTGTGCCCTTCCAGCGCCGGTTGCTATAGTAACGTCGTTTTTCCTAGTTCTTCCTATTTTTTTTTTGGACGAGTTCGTCCGCCGGCCGAAATGTGCTGCCCTGAGCCGGTAGGCAAAAAGAAGAAGACAAAAAAAACACCCACCCACCAGTGGGTGGATGGGGGTTGCTTGTGACTAGGCAACATTTATGGGGAGGGGGGAGTCACATTTGCGTAACTTTTTCTTCCATTATAATTCCATTTTCTTACGGGGTTTTCTTTTCTGCGACACTGTTTTGTCGGTTGCTGCAAGAAACATCAACACTTTTCCTCTCAGCTACAGCCGGTTTTTTTTGTTCATCTTTTCCTGCCGTAGTCGGTGTAGTCGGTTGAACAGAAACTACAGAGGCCCCTGTGGTCCCGGTGGTGGCTTTTTTTGTGCTGTGTGGGTGTTTGTTGATTTTTCATTCCAGATCGTAACAGTTGCAGAAACGTCGCCTGTCACCAGCAACTAAGTTCTATGGGACGTGTTTTTTTTCTGGTGTGCTTCTCAGTCCTTACTAAACCGAGACCGACTTGCGACACAGGGAAAGGGAGCCGCATTTGTGCGGGTGAAAAATAGTTTTCCTTTGCCATGGCTGCTAGTTTTCTTACGGCTTTGACAGTAATGGACAATGCGAGATCCGAGAATAATTTGGAAAACGAAAATGCTTTACTTTTTTACATTATTTTTTTATATATGTAAATGATTCATTTTTTATACGAGGCTAGATTTTTTTTTTAATAATTGACTTAATCTTATTGGAAATCTAAAGAAAAATTTAATCCATTTCATCATAATCATAATAATCATAGCTATAATTATTCTTCATGTAACGGAATTATGGCCTGCTAACAATAAATGATTGTGAGATGCTCAAATGCGCGTAAAATGTTACGCTGAAGCAAGGACGGAAAGCATTTTAGACCTGTGAGACTCCACGTCTGAGCCACAAAACGAGTTTTTCAACTCTTTATCGCTGGCAAACGCACGCAGTAGCAAATTGACTCGTCTCCAACACAACGTTGGCGCTCGATAACCACATGCAACTCTCCTGTGGATCCTTTCGCAAACCAAACTTCGGCACACTGCCTGCCGTAGAGTTGTGAATCGAATTGAATGATTGGTAGAGGAAAGAGGTGAGCAATGGAAGGTGTGAGGAAAAACTTTTTTCGCTCTTCCATCGCACCACAGACTCGAAACCGTCCGTCTATTTCCTATTTCTCTACGTCTTTCTTTCTTTCTCGCACCAACACTATCTTTCTCTCTCTCTCTCTCTCTCTCTCTCTCTCTCTCTTTCTCTCATTTTTCTATCTCCTAAACCCTCATCTTTCCCCTTTCTGTCGTTGCCACTGGATTTGATTGCGAAGCGTCGACGAGACCGATGGGATCCGATTTTCCGGGAAGCTCCCCGAATGATGCTGGGCGATTGAATGGAAAATTGCGTTTCGTCAAAATGAAGCGCCGCGATCAACGGGAGAATGAAATCCGGCCGGGACGGTTGCCCGGACGCGCAGAATGAAGAAACTTCCGGGGCCCAAATTCCTTTACTTTGCCATCCCGGCGCTTAAACAAAAGACCAATTAGTCGTCCTTGCGCAAAGTTGATCCGGTCGTAGCCGAAAGCACGCGTGAGTGTGTGTGTGTGGATGGGGTTGTTCAAGAGTGTGCCGCTGTTTTTCAACCACCGCTGAAACCACACCGAGTGTCGAAAAGCTTATTGGAAAGTGGTGCACGATAGCATGAAGAGCTGTACAAGCGAGTAACCGGAAGAGGCAAAAAAGCTGATGCAATAATACGACGAACGAACGAAGAAACCTCCAAATGCTCGGATCGGTCGTTGGCCGCCGCGTGGTCACGAATCAAAATCCGCCTTCAAAGTGACAGAAGACGAATTAGAGCAAGCAGCAATTCAATTAAAACTTTGTCTTATCGAACTCACCACCCAACCCGTAATGGGGTTCGGTCACTTTTGTTCGCAGCGCGTCCGGTTGGGCGTGTGCAGTCGTATGTGTGATTTTATGGTGCTTGAAACTTGAAAATTGAAGATAGTTTTTCCCGGTATTTCTGGCCATGTGCGGTTCCGCTGACTGTCGTGCTCGTGGTTTGTAGGGCTTTTTTTTTGTTCGGCTATAGCTTGCTGAAAAATTGTACTCCTTGCATATCCGGGCATAGTTCAGGCATAGTCGGCGGGGGTGTGTGGGAAGATGGTACGGGTGCGCTTTCATGTTAGTTGATGAATGCGAGATGTAGAGGAGTTAGATGTACAAAAACAACCTCTGCTGAAGTTTATTTTTCGAACCGTGTAGATGGATGATCGTGGACATACGGTTTTTTTTTATAGATTAGTTGTGTATTTTTAACATATAGTGTATTTTTCATAGCAATTTTGTGTTTACTGCGAAATTGTTCCTGCTTCGTCTGTTAAGAGCAAAAATGTACTTTTGTGCACAACATTAACGTAGAAAATGCACACTGAAATTCTCATCCACCAGACGTCTCCATTCGACCAGATGGAGACGCCTGGTGCTTGGTGTTAAGCAAGTTCACGAACTCTATTTAACTTCAGTCATATCAAATAGCCGAACAACTCTTGCCATTTCAGAAAATGAGACAAATAATTTCAATCCCATGCGAATCGGCATGAATGCAGCAAAATCTCGTCGCCGCGGAGTGTTTACAAAATAAACATAAAAAATGCACACCAGAGCCTGCCAGCAAGGGAGGATTCCGTAATTTTAAATATAAGTTTGTGGCCTGATTTCAGTTTGTTTCGTTTTATGTTTTAGGCGCACCCTTTTTCACGATTAACCTTGCACTATCGCACTTCGTTTTTTCTTTTTTGCGTCCGTTCTCGATTCGGACACGGAAAACTTTCGCATCTTCTTAACCTCCTTTCCGGCCCGTCAGCTTCGCAGAAAGTTTTGGTACGGGTTAAGCGATACTGCTTTTTCATTATGTTTGCCGCGTATCGCAGTCGTTGTTTGCTAAGTATGATAAATAAACTTCCGAAATGCTTGAAACAGCCGTGTCAGATCGGTATATTTCCGACAGCCGACTGGATTGAAAAAGTGGAAACGCAAAACCGAAAAGAAAAACGCGCCTCTTAGAAACTATTCTTCGTTCGTGAAGATTCAGCCAGCCCATCGTCGGATGAAACAGAAGTGGGAAAGTTTTTGTACGAAAGCGAAACGAACAAATGAAAAAAAACCCGCATCACACAACTCTTGTCCTTGAGGAGCATTTTCGTTACGACCCATTGCACCATGGACCCGATCGGTTTGCACCTTTGCGCACGAAACCCCCGTTGCGGAAAGGATTCAGAAAAGCGAAAACAAAAGTATCGTATCACCGAAACGGGCGGGTGCAAATTTTCACTTCATTTGCAACGCGATAACGCCACGGATGCCATTTGCCGGCACAAGGGCTTGAAGCATCGTCTGAAGCATCCTCGTTTTACCCTTTTTCCCTTCCAGGAAGCGAAACGAAAAGCATACCAGCACACGAAGCGAGTATGTGTGCGTGTAATTTTTGGACGATAGCAATATTATGCACTGTTTTACTGTCACAGTGCGAGGTGGTATTTTCCTGCCGGAATCAAACCCCAACGAAAAATACAGAAAAAATATCTCCTTTTGTGTGAGGGGTTGTTTGTTGCTTCCCGATGCGGAGGGGATGGGTTGAAGAAAATGAATGAATGAAACAAAAAACGAAACTCTGCAAATTGTGTCCCATACGCCGAAGGTAACCGGCACTCTACGCGCTCGGTACCTGCATCGAGGATAGCACCTCAAGTAACTCGAACACCTCAAACTCCCTAATAAAAAGACCCAACCCAATAGTGGTGCCAAGAGCCGTCCGGTTTGAGCAGGCTGGCCATGACAGGCTCGTCGGTGCTCGTAAAAAGACAAGAAAACATTCCCGCACGAAGCGTGGAAAAACGTGAAAAGAAAAAGCTAGCTAACCTCCAGCATGCTGATTGAGCGAGAAAAGCGTCAAAATATGTGTGTGTGGGTGTGTATTTTTTCATCAATTTTCTATTCACCCCGGCCACTCGCCACCCAGGGGGGTACTACATCCCTTCGCTGAGGCACTTTTCTATTTCACCCCCATTCCAGTGGGTGAAACGGAACCCTTTGGAAAGAAATAAATATCTAACCACGCCACGGCCGGCAAAGAGTAAACGTTTGCTTTCGCTACAGGTGAGCGCGCGTTCGCGTCTCTGATTGCGGCCGCCGGATGTATTATTCACCCTGTGTTTTGTCTCTCACGTCCCGGTGCGGTATTTATTCCATCGGTGGCGCAAAGCAAGCAACGGAAACCGGCCACTCGGCGGAGGCAAAAAAACGATCGAAGCGTAAGGTTAAACCACCAGCGCCGGTGTAAGATCGCTTCGAAGTAACAAATCTCTGTCCCAGCGCCCTGTCCAAGGTGTGTTTTTCTGTTGCCTTGCTTGAGTGCTGAATTTTCCCATCCATACGCCGAGATTGCTCACATGCCATACACGGGCGCGACGTTCGGTTGGTTGGGCGCATCCGAGACTGGGAAAGCGTTCCACATGCAAATTGCCAGCCCCCGAGCACGTTTGCCTAAACACGGGGTAGGGTTTGTTTTGCTTCACCGCTTCTGGTCCACACGTTGCAAACGCCTCCACCGCCGGCTAGCTTGATAGGCGTGCTCGGTGTGACATTGGGAAATGAAGAAAATTGAACCGGCGGAAGAAGGAAGCAAAAAAAAAACTCGTACGAGAAAGCGCCGGCGCAAGTAATGGTGACACACGACGGTACGTTTCCCGGGGCAAGGTTAAGGTAAATAGACGCCTCGCCGGGATGGGTCCTCCGGCCGTCTTGGGTTGAGTTCGCTGAAACACAAGTTTCCAGTTCTTTGGTGGAATGCTGCAGTAGGCTGTCGCTGAGCGTTCGGTGGCACATTGCTTAGCAACCGCTGAGCAAATGTTTGAGCAGCCAGCAACAACATTGGTTTGACCGACGGGCAACCATCCGATACGGCCCGAGCAAACATCATCGTGGGCATTACGTTTTTTTTTATGAGTCTATGTTTTTGATACCTCACAAAAAATAACCCTCTTTCTTCTGGACTAGCGCATTTTTTGCCCGCTGCTAGACCACGTATGGTGTGGATTCTACATCTTTTTTCCGGTTGGCTCGTTTTTATTCCAGACCAATTGGCTTTATTTGATGTAAAAGTTCATTGAACCATCGATTGGTGCTTCCAATCAACAACGATCTTAAACCACTGCTCATCTCACTATGTTATCGATAAAATGAATTATTTTAACCGAGTCAGCCCGGGATAAGGCTATCTGCGGCTGTTGGGAGGAAATGCCTTTCAGCTCACAAAAAATTATCCCAGTCTAAATACGGCCAGGCCGTTCTTAAATAAATAACAATAACTATATCAAAATGAATTAATGAGATGAATTGATTGATGCATTTACGTCCATCACAGTCGATTACTTTGATGAATAAACTAAACAAGCCTTTTACCGCTTCATATCACTTCCGGCTATGAAACGAAAGAGCCACCAGGCAGCTCCATTTCGCCGCAATGATTGTACGATTATAAAGCGAATTCATTGTAATCAGCCGTCGAAAAGAGCAAGTTTGCCGACACTTTTATCTCTTTGAAATGCCACCGTCTCACGGTTTGGCGCTTCGAATCTTTTGCAACATCCCCACCAGCGTTATTCGCCACCAGTTTCGAATACGCACTTAGCCGACCATTTACCACCAAACGATTTCCCGGGTTCTGGGAGATGCCGTCACAAATCAAACCACTTTACGGCGCATTTAAATTTGCCCCTGCTGGTGGTGCACCCGCAATCTCTCGAGTACGGTGGACGTTCGATTTGATTTGCTTCGAAGAAGGACACACCCGCAGTGGCAGTTGTGCCTGAGGACAGGAAATCCTTTCGCAGTATTCAAGGAACGGTGCCACGTTTGAATTTTGTTACCATTTCCGGCTGTTACGTTGCTCTGTTTGTCGGTGCGTCTGTTTTCCTCTGTTGGCACCGGTATGCTTTCACATTCGGGGAAGCAATCGAGCAAGGTTGCACAGGATCTGGCTGCTGACGTAATGCTGCTGTCTTCTGAGTGGATGAGTCTTATTTTTTTTTGTACCGCAAGCTTCTGATGCCGCTGTGGCGCAAATTTGCAACACGGGACACATGATGGAACGCATTAGAAAGATGAAAGCAGTTCGGGGAAAAAAGCAAACGAGTTATCGTTCAACAACAATGCGAACGCCGAACGCGCCCCGGGGGTGATTATTTCCGATAAATGCCGACCCAATTTATATGCACGGTGTGGAAAAGGTTAATCTTTAAAAATGGTGATTGTGGGCCGGTAATAGCGTTGTTTATGGACGAATGAAGCGGAATTTCACTCGGCAAAAGTATCGTTTTGATCGGGCATCGGCTGCAAATGGGGCAAATGCAAATATTTCCCTGCTTCCCGAACGCGCCACTTTATCCCGGTACCGGGAAACGATAATGCTTGCCTGGTGGGCTGTTAGCGCACTTTCCCAAACAGCGCCAAAAACGAGCCGGCCGTTGTTTAAAATCCATTTTAAAACTAAACGGGCAGGGCAGAGAAGGCATTATGGTTTAATTTTTACCGTCCCCTATTTCTGTCCCACCTGATGGGTTTTATTTAGTAAGTTGCTTTTAATCAAATTAAAGCACAGCTGAATTACGCAAAGCGTGTCGGAGGCTCTGCCCGCGTGCCATTATCGGACGAGAGAGGCTAAGCTTCAGCGGACCAAGACACAGCAATAGTTTCTTCTGTTTCCTTTTTGCCTTCTCCCATGCAGCTGCTTCTCGTTTCAGAAGTATGACTATTTTTTTGTCTGCTCCCTTCAGCAGTTCCGCTTGGAGTAGAAGGCTGCAAACTCGACCCGTTTTTTTTGCCACCGTGAGGTTCGAGCAAAAACTCCAAAACGAAATAAAGAAATCGTCCCGGGGGTTTGGGTGCGTTTTTTGTTCCGCACCGCAACGGAAGAGTGCCTCTGCTTCTTAGGTAGTAAACCAGTTTGTGTGTGTGTGCGCACGCGTGTGTGCACAAAAACCCGTTCGGCAACCGTCCGGTAGTGAAACTTTGGCCGTGCCCATTTCCCAAATTAAAAAGTAACCAGTTAACCACCTTCGAATGAAAAGTGTTTCGCACCGAACCGAGAAGGAGCTGGAATGCGCAAGCAGGACCTAGCTAGCCATCCCTAGCTAGGAAGCTTGTTGAGGAAAGAAGAAGAAAACTTAGGCACGGTGGGTTTCGAAGGAGGGAGACCGATTTTCGCGGTGGGAAACGAAAAGTTTCCCATGACGTGGGAACGGGCAAGCACCGACCCGGCTGCTGCCAGCAAATGGCTGTTCAATGGCCGAACCACCATTATTTTGCTGGCACCGTTCCACTCGTTCGTCCATTTGCTTCGTCCTTTTCGTGGCAAGGGGAACCGGTGCATGCCTGCTCCCGGGTTCGTCTATGGAGAAGCAAGTGAGAGAGTGCAATAATCCATTATTATTCCATTTTCTTCCGGCACCGAGCACCGACGGGTTAACCGCAGCCAAAATGGGGTTTCGACGAGGCGCTAACTCCCCGCTGGACTCATTTCCAGTGGTCGCTGGTCGCTGCCGAGAAAACCAACCCGCCCAAGCCCGGCTGTGGGCGCGTGCATTTCATGCGGTTTGCGAGCGCAGCAGCCCCGTGGTGCATCTGACCGTAGGGGTGCATGATTGGCTTCGCGCGTTGCGGCTTGCTCTGGAAGGTTATGCTTTCTTCGTCGCTTTTTTTCACTTCGTCCGAGTTTTCTGGGGCGTTGAAGTGCTCGGTTTCCCGGGCGGAAAGATCAGCGAAAGATCAGCCATCGGGTCTTGGTGGCAGGGTTTCATTTTTCATCCCAAAAACCTCGACTAAAGGCGCCCAACCGCACGGACGGACGGACGGACGGACGGTCTCGCACCCGTGGCCACTTCATTTCGGTTTCGTTAGTCAGCGAAATCGGCTCAAAGCATGGTGTGGTTGTATGTGTGTGTGTGTGTGTGTGTGTGTGTGTGTGTGTGTGTGTGTGTGTGTGTGTGTGTGTGTGGCACACGAAAAACCCCATCCCGGGAGGTCACATCAGTGGTGCTTCATCGTTTCAGCGTTTCAGGCTTCAACGGTTTGGCCGGTGGCCGTCTTATGTTCGTTTCCTTCATTTATGATCTTTTTCTATTTCTTTTTTTGTTGTTGCTCGTATCCCTGTTGCGGCTTTCGGATCACGGATCTTTCGACGGGTGCCAGGAAGTAGTGGCTCTTAATCCATTCCGCTAATGGACCCAACGACTAGGGCGAAAATATTCTTCTCCCTCGGGAGCCACCTGCTGCGAAGCGAAGGTTGTAGAGAGGTTTTTCCGCCATTTTTTGTTTCCACTTTTTGTCCTATGTGTGGCCTACGAGCATCAGCGATCGGAAAGCTGCGTGTATCTACCGTTACCTGGTAGATTTCCAGCTGGTCAAGAATATGTGGCTCGGCGTATTCCATTAGTGGTGGCATCGTCATCGAGCGTCTATTATTGACTCGCATCAGTTTGATCAGGATTTGATGCGATTTTCCTGCAAGGGCATTAGCGGTAGTTTAACGAGTAGATTTGCGATGGGGGAGTCACAAACAAAACTCATTAGCCATCAACCAGAATTTAGCCATAACCAGTGCTATCGTTATCGCAGTGGTCCCTACCAGCAGAAGCCCTGCTTTGCTAAAATAAAACCACTCGTTTTAAATAAAACCACTGAATCATTATTACCGATTTATCAAGGTGACAAGTGATCACTCACTGAACGATGTGGGCGATGGACAGTCGTTCATATTGATCGCATGTAAATGCGGTAATTTATGAGGCGCTTCCTACTGCGTTTTCAAACGCATCCCATACACGTTGTCGTAGTTATTTCTGACGACGTGGCACACACCGTTGATTCAAATAAATTTGATTTACATTTGTATTCGATGTCAACTTGGCTATGAAAGTAGTAAATTGACGCTAGTTTTTGGAACGAGCAAGCTTCCATCTCCAGTCGCATTCAGCAGCATTGCTGTATGTTGTTGTCCTCTTTTCCAATTTCCACCCAGCAATCGCCATCGACAAATTGGACTGGAAGCTCATTTTCCTGTCCTCTGGTAACCTCTGGGCATCAGTCGCTTGTTGGGCGCCCATCAAGCATCATGTCCCTTTATCAAGAGATGCCGTCCGACTCTTAACGATTGGTCGATCTTTGACCGCGGCCATCAGGTAAGCGGTTTTAAAAAACGCTTGTTTATCGATATATTTGTTGTGTGCCAACGTTCGCTGCTCGCGTCAAGTCGCCAGCTCATGCCAAAGGTTCGCCAAGAACCAACGCTCCAGCCCGCTCCAGTAAGCGGCCGATGGCGAAAAAAGCTTAGATTGGCGCCTGATCCATGCTGACACTTTGTTATCCCATTTTCGCTAGCCCAAGGGAAAACCCCCGGGAAATTTCCACCAAATAAAGCAGACAAAAAGGGGCAAACGAATCACCGAATGAGCAGGCACACTTGTCCGTAAACCCCTTTTTACGCTCGATCCTTCCCGGGTTTCCCGGAGTCCCGCCCGCCCACCGGCACACGAGTAGGAAGAGACAAACCTCTGTCCATTTTATTGCCCTTTTTTTTTCTTCTCCACCTCTACATTGGGCTTACTTCGTCCCGGTCCCGACGGACGCCTAAGTGCGAGCGCCTGACCACGGCCATGTTACTTTGACAATAAAATCCCCATGTTTATTTCGCCATTAGGCGGCCAAGTGACACTGGCGAGGTCGGTCGGTGCCGCCCGGGAACGACGGTTGTTGTTGGTTCGCTTTATAGTTTGTTTCTTTCGCAGCGCAGTCCGGTCTGTGGCTGCCCGACAACACGACGCTCCTGCTGCTGGCCCATTGTCCGAGTGGTTTGCGATGGTCCAGGAAAGTTTGCTTGGACTCTCCGCATTCTCGGAACGGGACCACTTGATTCCTTTCCAGGCAACCGCTGGACGCACGGGTGTGGACGGGTTGGTGCGGAATTGAACTGCGAACGGGTTCGATTGCCTTCGCGTCCCGTGTGTCATACTCTCCAGGCGCCGTCTCGCTTGAAGGGCCGTCCCGCTTATCATGCCATTTATGGAGCTAATAATTTTGCCCCCGAGGTTGCCATTTTGTTTTCCTCGTCAGGGCTCCAGCGAACCACGGGCCCGTTGGGTGGGCTAGTTCTCGCAAAGTTGCAAGTCACTGTACTCGCGTTTCCCGGATGGTCGACGAAGCCGTGTGTTCCTTTTTTATTCGAGTGCTTTAAAATTTATTTTCCCTCCGTTTTCCGGGTGGTGCGTTCCGTTTGTCTGCACGTGTGCGGCCTCTGCAGAGTACGGGAACGCTTTTTCATCGTTCACGCCTGGTCGCAGAGGTTACCGAAACGGAAGCCTACTTTTTAAAAGAACTCCTTGCATGGTGTTTTTCTGCCTTTGTGTTCAACCCACTCCCGTTCTGCCGTTGTTTCAATCGAGAAAATATAAATAACCACTCTCGAAAAGGACGCAGGCTTCATGGGCACGTGGCGTTGGAAGTAAAACTGAGCGGGATGGTTGTACGCTTTATGCTAGAGGGTAAAAGATGGGGATCCTAATTACGTTCCAGTGTGCACAATGTGCTCCTCTTGATATGTAGCAGTGCTTTTCACAACTCATCCGGAGTACAAAAAAAAAAGAAGCTTTGTATCACGGCGCTTCCTTGAATGAACGTTTAATTTGTTCTCTTCACCCAATGAGCGACTTATTGGGTTAGCGAGTGAAGTTTTCAGAAGAAGTGTGCAACGATGTTGCATCTGACCTCGGTGTGCACCCGTTGGAAGCACAGCCACTGCGCTATTCCGGTCACTCGTTTCCAGCAGGATGAGTTTTCTTAGGCTAGCATTTTAAATCGGTGTCCGAAAGCGGAGAGAATGAGAAAACGAACACAGCAAACGAGTTGGCAGCGGCTAAATAAATATTGCACCAACCAGTGCCAACGTTGGCCGGCGGCCGATCGTGGTGGTGCAAATGAATTTGTTTCCTTTTTTTCTTCGCCGCTTCTTCGTGCACGGATACTTCCGCTTGCTCGTGCCATTTTCTTCGCCGCAACACTGCCCTTGTAGTAGAGCCGTGCTCTAGAGGGTTTATTTTGCTTGCAAAAGGGTATGCCCGATTTAGGAGCTTAATTCGGTAAGAGAGGTAAAAAAACGAAAAACGGTCTGTTTTTGCTTTCTTCGTGCTTTTGCTGATTTAGCCGTGTTTATCTTTCCAAAGCAAAAGCTTGTGTTTATTCACAAGCTACAATTTTTCGCATGAACTGCTCATTTACTTCGTCGTGTTTGAGTGCAACTATGGTTTTATTCGAAAGGCTGACTAAATACATTTTCATGCTCGATATTTGCTCACTCCTGCTACGCAGAGTGCAACGATACTCGCAAAAGGGTTGATCGGTTCATAGGTTCACTTAACTTTGCCATCAATTTAACTACCAAACGCACCCGCCACAAGTAATCGACCGCCTTCTTTTCTATCTCCTTTTGCAACCTTCAAGCCCAAGCGCATTGTGCGATCGAAAGGACTTACCTGTTACCCTCCATGAAGACGATGCCGAGCTGTTGCGATAAAACGCCGAAACAACGATAAATCATCGCGTAGCAAGCAAACAATAACCCTGCGGTGGGGAATTGACTCGAACACTAGGCGGGCCCAAGCAGACGGGCTGTCTGCTCCCTTTTTTTTTCTTTCTTGCTTACTGCACAGTTCCCGAGTCCCGTAAACCGCTCCCCGGGATGCGTCGGAATGAGAAATGAAAACTTGTTCGCCCCGGGTTCGTTCATTTTACAGACAATTTATTTTCACCATAGCTCATCAACCTTGAGCGAAACGGTTGGTTCCGAAGGGATTGCGCTGCCACGGGCGACGGGAAATGTGTTTTCTCGCGCGCCAGGTTCGCCGGGCCAGGTAAGAGGCGTGCTGGAACAAAACAAGAAAAGAAACCGCTTCGAAAACTACACTTTTTACACTCTCTGACTCGAGCTCGAGGTGGAAAGCGAAACGCGATTCCCGCCTCAGACGCGCTGTGGAAAATGCTCCCAGGGCTACCGTAAGTGTGGAAATATTTTACACAGGGATTTCACAAAAAAGAAAATGCACACTGCATCGCACTGCAGGCTGGCAGTATGGAGAAAGTTTATAATTAAATTTAACTCGTTTTCTTATTAAAACAAATCATTCCAAGACGCTTGGGAAACCGGGCGAAAAACTTATGCCGTTCGCACGTTCCCTGCTGTCGCCGGGAGATGCCGTCAGTCCGGTGTACCGTTAGCACCTTACTCGTTTTGGAACGAAGTTTCATCCTGGTTGCGTCATTCCTACGATACGCCGCTCGAAGGCAAGCTTCCACCGACAGGCTTCAACCGGGAGGCGTTAATCGAGAACGCTTCCTGGAATGAGGAGGTACATTTTGCTCGTACAAACTCATGTGTCGAATGTGACATGTATGGTGCGGATTATTACGTGTACGTTTTTACCGGAAAAGCGTTGCTTGTAACCGGTTGAAACAAAAAATGGAAAGACATTTCTTTATTAGTATTCGTTTCATTTGATTTCTTCTTTAGATCTGGTGCCTTTATATTGTGCGGAAGTAAACGCTTCTTTCAAAGTGGTGCTTTACTTTACTTTTCGAAAACGAACGTTCGTTCGGAAGTGAATGATTTATTTTAATCATGCATTTTTTGTACAGGAAAACTTTAAAACAATCAACTCGCATTGTTGGAATGAAACAAAGCAACGATCTGCCGTCGTGCCCTCAACCATTCTTGAAGGGGAAATAGATAAACAATCACCCGGTGTGCAAATCCTTCACAAAACAAATGGTTTTAATTTATGGCGGTCTTTACTTTTTTTTTTCCAGCCTCCTAACCATTTTCCAACGTCGTTCGGATTTATGTCGCGTGTATGCCGTGCGGTTGGGGATGTGTTTCTGTTCGCGCGGTGACATACTTACCTGTCTCAGTTTTGTCGTAATTTTTCCACCATTTTCTTCACCACCGGCAGCGTTTCGAACAACCCTCGCGCGCCACAAAGCAAGCTCGCACAGAACACAGATGAAAACCGGTGTGAATTGACGCTGAACTGAGCGCTGGTGGAACGGTGGATAAAAGTTTTTGATGGAAAATTCGGAAACGCCTTCGCCCCACCAGCCAGCCTTTTCCCGGGGTCCTTCCCGCGCCAAATGGGAAGGTCATCGCCGCCAGGCGTTCGCAGCAAAAGTTCGTAAACCGATCTCCGGACCATCGCCGTCGGCTAACTTTCACCGACAAACGCAAGCCGGAGGGGGGGGGGGGGAGGGAAACCACCACCCCCTCCTTGCCTCTAATTTCCGCAACATTTTTCGCTCCGTGTAAAAAGGGACCCGTGCGTTTTGTTTAAACTTTTTCCTCTTCCGCGGTATGCGCCAAAACCGGGTGGCCAAATGGTTGGCCGGGGTTTTAAAGCAGTCTTGGACGGTTGTCTGGTTGAACTAGAGGATGTTGGCGTTCTGACCGCTTGAATGGACCACATTCCGGTGCGAGGGGGGCGCAAGAAAAGGTTGCCTTTTGAGTTTTGTGGGGCAGCCCGAGAAAGAGAGAGAGAGAGCTACCCCTAGGTTGGAATGGAGCACAATTAATCATCATCAAATCGTAAAACAATTACCTCCCAACAAGTCTTCCCTTTCTCGTGGGTGGAGGCGTAATCTCCCGGAGAGGGAAAACACAAAAGACATGGCGTAGAACATGTTGCCCCGTCCGGCCTGGAAGGCACAACAATGGGTATGAAATATGCTCGAGTGGTTGTTGGCGCCCGTATGCAGCATTGTGGTGTAGTTTGCCGTGCCACGGGACCCTTGGTGAAGAGCGCGTTTTCCTTGCTCGTCCCATTTTTCATGTCAAACAATCTCGATCGTCGTTCGCATGTTCGATTCCTTTTGAATAAACCACGGACCGGTTGAGTGATCAAGATTAGAGAGAGAGAGAGAGAGAGAAAAATGGCGCGAGTGAAATGCTGGGGCAATGGAACAATGTTCTGCCCGAGGGAGGAACGAATAGACGAGCGTCTCCTAAACTCTCGAGTAAACTTTACCCATTCCGTTGTGCGGCGTTTAATATTTAACGAATTGTCAGTTGTCGTCGGTTTCATTCAACCGTTTTGGGTTTATCCGTCCCGCCTTGTGACGCTTGCGAGCAGAGTCTGACTCGCTGTGTTGCTCTGCTCAGGTGTACAAAATTTATCACCGACAAAGTTGAAGACGGTGTCGAAGGAAAAGCACCACCGGAATGAGCGCCATTTGCCTCGTGATCTTGCGTGCTGAAAACTTTAGCTTAACTTGTCGGCGAGTGGAATATGGCATTGCCGTATGGTAACTATATATGGCACGGGTTAGATCCGTGGCTAGATGCCACCCTTCCTGAGACGGCCGGTGACAGCTCGACTCTTGTTACACTGGCAAATTAACGAACGGGCTCAATTTGGGATTGTAAATAATTTGCCACCTCGAGAGGATGCAAGTGATGTAGGCTCTGATGCTGCCTATTATAGATACGTTACTAATCAGCGGAAACATCTCGGCATGTGAATGGAATCATTGTTCTATTACACTACACCATTCCCTACTGCTGTGCTGAGAAAATGTCCTGCAAAAAGCACTCCAAACGATCATGTTTGCAATATCTGAAAACACATTTTTAGGATATAGTAAGCTTTGATTAATTTCATCATTGAATTCCAGTACCGGTGGAGTTTCCTTGTTCCAACAGCACAAATCAATGCTGAAAATTAAAATGATGTCACATGCCTGCAGGAATAACAGAAAAACATGTGCATGAATGAAATAGTATCAACCCATTTTCTGCGGTATAGCGCTTTTGGAATGCTTTTCAAATCAAAATGCTCAATCGCTTTTCCCGTGAACGTCACGATATGTGAGAATAACCGTCCATGCTGTCGTTCATAATACCAAACATTGCCGATGCGTAGAATATTTCGATGGACATTGACGTCAATCCGGAGCATGGTGATTATGGTATGCGATAAGGGCGATAGCTGTGCATTCAGCTGAAAAATAATCTAATGGAATTAGGTGTTATTTGCACTATGGTGATTCCATCATTGGAGTACAACAGTGAACATAGAAATAGAATTTAACTGCAATGTTACTTTTTAAGTTAACTCTAATATTGAATACAGTAATACTATTGCCAACAGTGATTTTGCAATTGATAAAATACGTAAAGCAGCTAGAGCAAGCAGACAAACTTGAGTTGTGAAATCAAAACCAACATAAGGCAGCTTGCCGCTGCGTTCTTACTTCTTCCTGGTGCCAGCGTAACGGTAAAGTTTCTCCCCGAAAAGCAAAGTGTTTTTTTTTTCAGAGATTATGTTTATCAACTATCTCCATAATACATCCCGCCGTGCCTTATTGGCGTGGTTTTAATCCAGTACAAGCGCAGCCCATCATGATGTGGGTGGTTCCCAGGAATGGGACCAAAATATAGAGCGCCACGATTTAAGCAGTCGATCAACAACGAGCACCAGCATTACCGTGCCCTGGCCGTGCCGAATGCGACGCAGATCCCCGTGAAATCCAAGGAGCTTAGCACTCGCTATCGGATGAATGGATGGCGAGTCGCTGGCATCGGATTGATTTGTCACGGCAGCAATCGTCGTTGTCGTGTAATCTGATAATCTCAGTCTCGGCTCCCATTCCGGCAGCGGAAAATGGCCATGGCGAGAGAGAGAGAGAGAGGACGTAAATGCTCGAGGCGGTGCTGGATTTTTTTTATCCTCCACAGCCGCTACGTGGCTTCTAGCGGGGTAGCCGCGAGGTGCAAAAGTCACTAATCGTGTTACGCAATAAATTGAAACATAAATTTCTTACCACGGCGCGTACCGGGCACCAGGCGTCTCCATCACTAGGCATTTCGGGTGCTTTTGGGCTCGGTTCGTTCGAGAAACGGCTCTGGTGTGGAAGCAAAAATAGTGTAAATTGTTTTTGGTGCTTTCCAGCAAATTTCCGTCCCTGACTATGCGCGAACAAGAGAAATAACATTTATTTTTTGTGCTTATTTTACAGCATAAATCGCACTCGTAGCTCGTAGCTCGCGTTTGTTTCATTTGTGGCCGCGCTTCCGGGTGCGTTCGGGGAATTGTTGGAACGGTGCCGGTTAAGGATTTGGTTTAATTATTTTCAGTACCGCGCCAGTATGGAGCGAGCACGAGCCCGTCATCACTTACACTTGCCTTTAGTGCGAAACGAGGACGGCTCTTTTCAGACGGTTCCATCTCCATCTTTCCTTCGCCCTTTCAACCATCCCGTTGGGTGCCGTTTGGGTGCGTTTACCCTTCCAGCGGAATGGTGGTTGGTAGGGATGGGCGAAATCGTTGATTATCTTCATTTCCTTTCGCTGTCCGACGTTAATCTTTCGCAATACACAAACAAACAAAGCACCGCCCGGCCTGGTGAAACCGGTGAACCGAAATTTCGTGTGAAAATAGGTTTCGCTCCTTGTCTCAACCGGTGCGACTTGTCGTCAGACGAAGGACACGGTCGTAGGACCAACGACAACGTGTGGTGATGGTGTGCGTTTTTGTGTGCGTCCATTTTTGTCCCCTGTTGTACCAGCATTTGACCAATTTCGCTAATGGAACAACAGCTTCCGAAATAACAAATGGTACAATTTGGCCCGTCCCATTCCGGGAAAAGTTGGCAGCCGGCTGGCCGCCGGCTGCTCATCGGTGAAGTCCTGAGACCGGATGAGTTATGGCTCGATGGAGGCGCCTGGTCGGTGGCACCGTGCAGAAATTAACGCGAACCGAGTGCTAACAGAGACATAAATATTGGAAATTTCAAACAATAAGCAGAGAGATTCCATTTTTCTAGACTTTTCTACTAATCTAAGTAAGTAAAAACTTCATGGGTAGCTTCCCATCCAGCAAAAAGTATATTGTACATCAAACCCTTTACTAAACACCCTGTTCGGGTCTATTTTCAAATCCTTTTTTTTACAGATTTTAACCACGTTTCATTGGATAAAGCCATCGATCGCTGCACGTGCTAGAGATGGGATGCGTTTCGATTTTCAAACCTACCTACCCATCCCGTATGAAGTCTCACCTTCCGCTCTTTGAAGCGGCAAACGGTTTCCATTGGATCGGTGCGTGCCCTAATTGCATCCTGCGGGCACGAGCTGCGCCAGTTCCGCCTTGCGTCAAACCGTGACTCATGCGGTCATCCATGACCTAACCGTTCCGTACACGATGCCGGTACGCTTGCCTTTTTTCGTCTAATGCGCCGCTATTTATTATTTACCCACCACCGGGGGCCGACCTCGGGTGGTCTGTTCCTTTAAGGGCTCGGAATTGCGGAGTTTACGAGCGCAAACTCGAACCTCACGTCCAGGCGTACCGAAACGCGAACCTCCAAACAGGTGCCTCGATCGGCAGCAAACCCTCCCGAACCAACGCCGAAAGCGATACCTTCCGCAGGATAACGGCACAAACGGGCACGAAATCCCTAGCCCGCAAAACCCTTTGATGTCCTTACACGCGCCACGCGTGCATGTGCACCATCAGGAACGGTGCAATCCAAACCACATCGATGCCCGGCGTGACGGTCGCCTGCTCGAACCGTGCCGGCTGGCCTTGGCACTCGGAATCGCATCGGTACAGGAAGCGTGTGGCGTTCGTGGTAAAACGGTTCCAAAATAACCGCTCACCGTGGTGGCGGATGTCTTCCCAAAAACCGGATCAATTCCATTTCACAACCCCCCGATGTGTGTTGCCAGCGGCGAGTGAAAACACGACACTACGGGGGGGCAAGCGAATGTTAGCTGCTAACATGACTTTAATTGATTTATGTAACGAGCGCGCGATTTATGGCTTTTCAAGGGGTGAGCCTTTCTTTCGTCTACAACCGCGTCCGCGAGTGTTTTCGTGCGTATGTTTGTTTGATCCTTGAGCCACGCTTAGTCCAGCGATTGAATAGTGCAGCGGAAATGCGGTGCGTGGTTGCTCCGGGTGCGACTGGAATGCGACTGCAATTATTTATTAATAAACTGCGGTTAACGTGTTTGTGAAGTGCTCCGGGCTGCAACTGTATGTGCGCTAGTGTGGCTGGGGGTGGATAAAACCGCAGGCCTGAGTGGTTTCTCGAGGGGTGCGAGGGCGCGTGCATAATAAGCAGGAGGACAATGAAAAATAATCGTATGCATACATTAATGACCGGGCTTTGGCACCGCAACTTTTGGAGGACGTGTGAGTGCGTGAGCTCTCCGGGGACGGAGAAGGATTCTGAATGCCTCCGGTGGAATTGCACCCACTCCTCAGCTTGAGCCGTGTGCCGTGCACTTGGCTGCCAACGGCAGAGGTTTTTGAGGTTTTGTGATCAATTCCCCGAGGGCTGTAATGGAGCGTACGTTGAGTGGGGTGTTCATTTTCATTTTTACGGCAGTCCTCGACCGTGGTTGAGTCACGTGGTGTTTCGAAACAGAAGCTCGGGGGCTGAGCTGTGAACGGGGTGCACTTATTTATGCACCGAGCGGTAATTAACGTCGACAGCAAAAATAAATGCACCAAAACCGGCACGCTGATATTAATAGGGGGTTTTGCGGCGCCGATGGCGGTAGAAAAGGGAAAGCTCAGGAATAAAATCAAACACACCAGCACTGTGGTCGGTGTAGTGCACTGCTTTTTGATTTGGTTTTAATATTTGGTTTCTCAAACCAGCTGGACTTTGAGTATGCTTAAAAATGGTTGATTTGATTTTTTCATTTCACGTCTGCTATTCGCATCGGTTGCTTGTTAATCAGTGGAGTGCTGTCCGGAAGGTTGGAATCGACCATTAAAAGCAGGCTGAGCTCGTTATAAGCATCCTTAGCGTACCTGTTGTCCGGGGGAAAATGTAGAATCGCTGTTTTTTTCTTTTTATGTTCCAGCTCGTGAGCAATCATTCAATGGGAAAATAAGCTAACGAACCTTCATTCGTATGGCCTGCTTGGTTGAGTCTGGTTTAATTGGAAGAATGGTTTAAATCAATTAGTTTCGTTTTTTTAAATGTACAATGTCGGGTGCGTTCGGATTAAGTTTCCATCGTAACGCAATCTGCTTCATGAGCGTAAGCTGTTGAGTTGGGTCAGGTGAGGCTAATTGGAAGCAGGAGCTTATTCCTAGTCAATGCCTTCCAACGGCAGACGAATTGGTAATTTTTTATGCAATTAGTGATGGCTTATGTTTTGTCGAAGTAAAAAATGGGATGTAAGCTATCTAATACATACGTGTTTTATTTTTCGTTCTTTGTTTTAAAACCATATAAAGTTTTCTAGTAGCTAGTTTAATTAATCGAATGAAAATTTACAAAAAGATAGTTGTTTATTTTATTCGCAGGCAACTGAAATAAAACCAATGAATGAAGTGGCCGTCTTTTCCAGTCATCATAAGTGCTGCAGTAGCTAAAGGCCTAGTAATCCTGTACTAGTGATCTTACTTTTTTATGGTGAAACCATTTTTGCACACAACATCAAATTAAAACATTCGATCATGGAAAGGGAAAATCATGACCGATCGATGAATTACTGCGATGATTAGCGTAATATTACTGTGCATGGTACCTTTCCATGACGAAGTAGACAATTTTGATCGAGAAGATTTCTGATTCTTGATTAGAATGTTCCTACGTCAAGCTCTTCCCGTTATAGTGTGCTCTTAGGCTTTTTTTGTCTAGATCTGCTGAAGATCTGATTGAGTGAGGAAAAAGTAACGACCGTTTTTTTCAGTCATTTCTCGGGAATCACATTTTTTTCAATTACAAGATGTGCCAACAGCCTTAGCTATTATTTTCTAGTTTCAAATTCCCGATAATTTCCGACGTCGATCATCACAAGAACGAAACCGTGCAATTTTCCGGACAATACATTTTCGGTCTAGGTACCGGCATTAAGCTGGGCAATAAATTTGAACCAACCATCTCATTATGGTGAAAAATGATCTCTATTTAAGCTAGCGCTTATCACCTGCAAGCATTTGAAAGGGTTTGAGGAGCACATACAAATAAAAACAAAAAGAAAATAATAGTAGAACCGAGGGCAACGCAGGTACAGCTAATTTGGTTGCTTGCAGTGCCGGCTATTTCACCGCTTAATTATTGCCCATTTGCACCGTTTTGCACACTAATTGAACATAAGCGGTTTGAAGCGGCCGACACCATTTTCGAAGGCCGGCAAACAAAAGTGCCGACTCGTTCGCCGAAATAGAAGCTCGTGAGAAATAGAAAAAGGGATAAGCTTTTTAACGACCGGATTTCTGCTGTGAGGGTAGACGAAGTAAGTTCTCTGTGGAAGAAATGTCCAGGAAGCCAGTGCTCGCTTTTTAATCACGATTTCATTCAACAGACTGGCGAGACAAAATTGAAATCAAACTCTTAAAGCGTAACGATTCGCAAAGGGTTATCTTTGAGGCAGCAATTAAATCCAAGTAAAATTAAAAAGAGAGAAAATCTATTAAATTTAGTGTAGTTATCTGGCTGGTACATGCACAATCATCGACGCATGATCTCTTGTTACTCACAATATGAAATCTGTCGTTTTTGGCGTTCAAAATCGAAATCCTCCCGATTAGCAGCAGCGTGCATCACGTGGACTTTGTCGTGGTGGTTTATCGATAGAATTTTGTGAAATCCACGTGCGTCAAAACCTAGCGCAACGACGCCAGATTTGGCACTGCTGATAAAAAACGTGCGCCATGTGCTTAAAGATTAATATTTCGGATAACGGGAGCAGCACGGGAGCGCAACAAGGACGAAGCTACTATATTTTCTACCAGGCGAGCTTCAGAGATGACTATTGCCTGCACTATGGAGTGATGCGTGTTAGCTGGACACCGTGTTTGATCATTCCGCTATTTTCATATAGTTTTGTGATAAAAAGATGCTCAATGATATGGGAAACAGTTGTTTAAGGGACATAAATTTATCGCACACCGTTTGCTGGTTTATTTTGTATCGGAAAAGGATTTAATGTATGCTGCCACACAATTTGTTATGACCGGCAAAATATTGCAACCGAATTATGACCGGAAAGATAAGACGCTCAATAAGATCCTACAGTGTGCGCAGATGCGATCGATAACAAACGATAGTAAACGAGATGGGATGCGGATTATCATGCGCCGGAAAGATCGGCTATATGTATTGATAACATTTGGAGGGGAAATTTAGTGTGGTTATCTGGCTGGTACATGTATCCTCCTCGACGCATGATCTCTTGTTACTCACAATATGAAATTTGTCGTTTTTGGCATGCAAAATCCGTCGCCGAAATCCTTCCGAATAGCAGCAGCGTGCGTCGTGGTGGTTTATCGATAGAATTTTGTGAAATCCAGGTGCGCCAGAACCAAGCGCAACGACGCCAGATTTGGCACTGCTGGTAAAAAACGTGCGCCATGTGCTTAAAGATTAATATTTCGGATAACGGGAGCAGCACGGGAGCGCAACAAGGACGAAGCTACTATATTTTCTACCAGGCGAGCTTCAGAGATGACTATTGCCTGCACTATGGAGTGATGCGTGTTAGTTGGACACCGTGTTTGATCATCTCGCTATTTTCATATAGTTTTGTGATAAAAAGATGCTCAATGATATGGGAAACAGTTGTTTAAGGGACATAAATTTATCGCACACCGTTTGCTGGTTTATTTTGTATCGGAAAAGGATTTAATGTATGCTGCCACACAATTTGTTATGACCGGCAAAATATTGCAACCGAATTATGACCGGAAAGATAAGACGCTCAATAAGATCCTACAGTGTGCGCAGATGCGATCGATAACAAACGATAGTAAACGAGATGGGATGCGGATTATCATGCGCCGGAAAGATCGGCTATATGTACTGATAACATTTGGAGGGGAAATTTAGTGTGGTTATCTGGCTGGTACATGTATCCTCCTCGACGCATGATCTCTTGTTACTCACAATATGAAATTTGTCGTTTTTGGCATGCAAAATCCGTCGCCGAAATCCTTCCGAATAGCAGCAGCGTGCGTCGTGGTGGTTTATCGATAGAATTTTGTGAAATCCAGGTGCGCCAGAACCAAGCGCAACGACGCCAGATTTGGCACTGCTGGTAAAAAACGTGCGCCATGTGCTTAAAGATTAATATTTCGGATAACGGGAGCAGCACGGGAGCGCAACAAGGACGAAGCTACTATATTTTCTACCAGGCGAGCTTCAGAGATGACTATTGCCTGCACTATGGAGTGATGCGTGTTAGTTGGACACCGTGTTTGATCATCTCGCTATTTTCATATAGTTTTGTGATAAAAAGATGCTCAATGATATGGGAAACAGTTGTTTAAGGGACATAAATTTATCGCACACCGTTTGCTGGTTTATTTTGTATCGGAAAAGGATTTAATGTATGCTGCCACACAATTTGTTATGACCGGCAAAATATTGCAACCGAATTATGACCGGAAAGATAAGACGCTCAATAAGATCCTACAGTGTGCGCAGATGCGATCGATAACAAACGATAGTAAACGAGATGGGATGCGGATTATCATGCGCCGGAAAGATCGGCTATATGTATTGATAACATTTGGAGGGGAAATTTAGTGTGGTTATCTGGCTGGTACATGTATCCTCCTCGACGCATGATCTCTTGTTACTCACAATATGAAATTTGTCGTTTTTGGCATGCAAAATCCGTCGCCGAAATCCTTCCGAATAGCAGCAGCGTGCGTCGTGGTGGTTTATCGATAGAATTTTGTGAAATCCAGGTGCGCCAGAACCAAGCGCAACGACGCCAGATTTGGCACTGCTGGTAAAAAACGTGCGCCATGTGCTTAAAGATTAATATTTCGGATAACGGGAGCAGCACGTGAGCGCAACAAGGACAAAGCTACTATATTTTCTACCAGGCGAGCTTCGGAGATGACCATTGCCTGCACTATGGAGTGATGCGTGTTAGCTGGACACCGTGTTTGATCATCTCGCTATTTTCATATAGTTTTGTGATAAAAAGATGCTCAATGATATGGGAAACAGTTGTTTAAGGGACATAAATTTATCGCACACCGTATGCTGCTTTGTTTTGTATCGAAAAAGGATTTAATGTATGCTGCCACACAATTTGTTATGACCGGCAAAATATTGCGACCGAATTATGACCGGAAAGATAAGACGCTCAATAAGATCCTACAGTGTGCGCAGATGCGATCGATAACAAACGATAGTAAACGAGATGGGATGCGGATTATCATGCGCCGGAAAGATCGGCTATATGTACTGATAACATTTGGAGGGGAAATTTAGTGTGGTTATCTGGCTGGTACATGTATCCTCCTCGACGCATGATCTCTTGTTACTCATGATATGAAATTTGTCGTTTTTGGCATGCAAAATCGGTCGCCGAAATCCTCCCGATTAGCAGCAGCGTGCGTCGTGGTGGTTTATCGATAGAATTTTGTGAAATCCACGTGCGTCAAAACCTAGCGCAACGACGCCAGATTTGGCACTGCTGGTAAAAAACGTGCGCCATGTGCTTAAAGATTAATATTTCGGATAACGGGAGCAGCACGTGAGCGCAACAAGGACAAAGCTACTATATTTTCTACCAGGCGAGCTTCGGAGATGACCATTGCCTGCACTATGGAGTGATGCGTGTTAGCTGGACACCGTGTTTGATCATCTCGCTATTTTCATATAGTTTTGTGATAAAAAGATGCTCAATGATATGGGAAACAGTTGTTTAAGGGACATAAATTTATCGCACACCGTATGCTGCTTTGTTTTGTATCGAAAAAGGATTTAATGTATGCTGCCACACAATTTGTTATGACCGGCAAAATATTGCGACCGAATTATGACCGGCAAGATAAGACGCTCAATAAGATCCTACAGTGTGCGCAGATGCGATCGATAACAAACGATAGTAAACGAGATGGGATGCGGATTATCATGCGCCGGAAAGATCGGCTATATGTATTGATAACATTTGGAGGGGAAATTTAGTGTGGTTATCTGGCTGGTACATGTATCCTCCTCGACGCATGATCTCTTGTTACTCACAATATGAAATTTGTCGTTTTTGGCATGCAAAATCCGTCGCCGAAATCCTTCCGAATAGCAGCAGCGTGCGTCGTGGTGGTTTATCGATAGAATTTTGTGAAATCCAGGTGCGCCAGAACCAAGCGCAACGACGCCAGATTTGGCACTGCTGGTAAAAAACGTGCGCCATGTGCTTAAAGATTAATATTTCGGATAACGGGAGCAGCACGGGAGCGCAACAAGGACGAAGCTACTATATTTTCTACCAGGCGAGCTTCAGAGATGACTATTGCCTGCACTATGGAGTGATGCGTGTTAGTTGGACACCGTGTTTGATCATCTCGCTATTTTCATATAGTTTTGTGATAAAAAGATGCTCAATGATATGGGAAACAGTTGTTTAAGGGACATAAATTTATCGCACACCGTTTGCTGGTTTATTTTGTATCGGAAAAGGATTTAATGTATGCAGCCGGACATTTTATTATGACCGGCAAAATACTGCGACCGAATTATGACCGGCAAGATACGACGCTCAATAAGATCCTACAGTGTGCGTAGAACATTGCGATCGATAACAAACGATAGTAAACGAGATGGGATGCTGATTATCATGCGCCGGAAAGATCGGCTATATGTACTGATAACATTTGGAGGGGAAATTTAGTGTGGTTATCTGGCTGGTACATGTATCCTCCTCGACGCATGATCTCTTGTTACTCATGATATGAAATTTGTCGTTTTTGGCATGCAAAATCGGTCGCCGAAATCCTCCCGATTAGCAGCAGCGTGCGTCGTGGTGGTTTATCGATAGAATTTTGTGAAATCCACGTGCGTCAAAACCTAGCGCAACGACGCCAGATTTGGCACTGCTGGTAAAAAACGTGCGCCATGTGCTTAAAGATTAATATTTCGGATAATCGGAGCAGCACGTGAGCGCAACAAGGACAAAGCTACTATATTTTGTACCAGGCGAGCTTCGGAGATGACCATTGCCTGCACTATGGAGTGATGCGTGTTAGCTGGACACCGTGTTTGATCATCTCGCTATTTTCATATAGTTTTGTGATAAAAAGATGCTCAATGATATGGGAAACAGTTGTTTAAGGGACATAAATTTATCGCACACCGTATGCTGCTTTGTTTTGTATCGAAAAAGGATTTAATGTATGCTGCCACACAATTTGTTATGACCGGCAAAATGCTGCGACCGAATTATGACCGGCAAGATAAGACGCTCAATAAGATGCTACAGTGTGCGTAGATGCGATCGATAACAAACGATAGTAAATGAGATGGGATGCGGATTATCATGCGCCGGAAAGATCGGCTATATGTACTGATAACATTTGGAGGGGAAATTTAGTGTGGTTATCTGGCTGGTACATGTATCCTCCTCGACGCATGATCTCTTGTTACTCATGATATGAAATTTGTCGTTTTTGGCATGCAAAATCGGTCGCCGAAATCCTCCCGATTAGCAGCAGCGTGCGTCGTGGTGGTTTATCGATAGAATTTTGTGAAATCCACGTGCGTCAAAACCTAGCGCAACGACGCCAGGTTTGGCACTGCTGGTAAAAAACGTGCGCCATGTGCTTAAAGATTAATATTTCGGATAACGGGAGCAGCACGTGAGCGCAACAAGGACAAAGCTACTATATTTTCTACCAGGCGAGCTTCGGAGATGACCATTGCCTGCACTATGGAGTGATGCGTGTTAGCTGGACACCGTGTTTGATCATCTCGCTATTTTCATATAGTTTTGTGATAAAAAGATGCTCAATGATATGGGAAACAGTTGTTTAAGGGACATAAATTTATCGCACACCGTATGCTGCTTTGTTTTGTATCGAAAAAGGATTTAATGTATGCTGCCACACAATTTGTTATGACCGGCAAAATATTGCAACCGAATTATGACCGGAAAGATAAGACGCTCAATAAGATCCTACAGTGTGCGCAGATGCGATCGATAACAAACGATAGTAAACGAGATGGGATGCGGATTATCATGCGCCGGAAAGATCGGCTATATGTACTGATAACATTTGGAGGGGAAATTTAGTGTGGTTATCTGGCTGGTACATGTATCCTCCTCGACGCATGATCTCTTGTTACTCATGATATGAAATTTGTCGTTTTTGGCATGCAAAATCGGTCGCCGAAATCCTCCCGATTAGCAGCAGCGTGCGTCGTGGTGGTTTATCGATAGAATTTTGTGAAATCCACGTGCGTCAAAACCTAGCGCAACGACGCCAGATTTGGCACTGCTGGTAAAAAACGTGCGCCATGTGCTTAAAGATTAATATTTCGGATAACGGGAGCAGCACGTGAGCGCAACAAGGACAAAGCTACTATATTTTCTACCAGGCGAGCTTCGGAGATGACCATTGCCTGCACTATGGAGTGATGCGTGTTAGCTGGACACCGTGTTTGATCATTCCGCTATTTACATATAGTTTTGTGATAAAAAGATACTCAATGATGTGTAAAACAGTGGTTTAAATAAAAGAAATTTATTGCACACAGTTTTCTGCTATGTTTTGTATCGAAAAAGGATTTAATGTATGCTGCCACACAATTTGTTATGACCGGCAAAATGCTGCGACCGAATTATGACCGGCAAGATAAGACGCTTAATAAGATGCTACAGTGTGCGTAGATGCGATCGATAACAAACGATAGTAAATGAGATGGGATGCTGATTATCATGCGCCGGAAAGATCGGCTATATGTACTGATAACATTTGGAGGGGAAATTTAGTGTGGTTATCTGGCTGGTACATGTATCCTCCTCGACGCATGATCTCTTGTTACTCACAATATGAAATTTGTCGCTTTTGGCGTTCAAAATCCGTCGTCGAAATCCTTTGAATTGACAGCGTGCGTGGTCATGTGGTCGGTCTTTCCATATAAATTTCGTAGACCTTTTTCAAAAATTTTACATAATCTTCGTTATTCTCTCTTTCAAATCCAATTCAACTTTTCTTAGTAAGTGATGATGAATTTAGTATTTTTTTTATATATTTTTGTTTAAATATTTGCAGTCGACGTTTAAAGTTTTTTGTTTATAGTATCTATATTTTCTATTTTTCTTTCGTGTTAGGTTCTTTACGATACTACCTCCTATCAACATTTTATTAAATTCTTTCGAAGGTTTACATTGAACACGATAGCAACACCATCACGGGGTGTGTAACGATCATTATCAACCGCTGAAAAAGAAAATAAAAATACCGCTTTTAAACGACCAACATCCGGCAGCACAAATGCAATTCGGATACGAGTGGATTAGTTTTTGAAGCCACAGTTTGGGACAAGTTCAAATTTCCAGTTTGAACTTCGCCCATCCAAAGAGCACCGTATCCGGGTGAATTTCAATTCCAGGGAAACTATCGCCGTTCGCCCATTTCCCCAATACTTAACAACCGAGTAACTTTTCGCCTTTTAGGCTGCCCCTCACTTTTCCGTATATTTTCCGCCATCGTCCAAAATGGTGGTGAAATGAAGCGAAAGTTTACGTGATACGGCTCGGAAAACCGTTTCGCAGAAGACGTGTTTGCTATGCTTATTTTTTTTAAACAAACAATTTAGACCACGAGCAAAGCTGGAACTGAGTTTGTGGATCAGAAAAATGATAAAACGATCCATCGAGAGCGAAGGGATTGCATAGGAAAACCTCTTTTCTCCGTCTAGAGCAAAAAATTATCGTCATTTCGAATCCAGAATTTAACGAATCTCTTTTTTCGTGTTTCTTTTCTTTTTCTCATTCTCTTTCTCTCTCTCTCTCTCTTTCTCTCTCTCTCTTTTTTTCTCTTTTTACCATTCTAGTGGTTTGCTCGTTCATATGCTATGCTAATCGGGGACAAAAGCAAAACGACTGGCGAATCGATTCGACGGAATCGTTGTGAAAAAACATGAAAATAAACAGCTCAATTGAGCTGTTGTTGGGTTAAAAATACAAATCGACCACCGAATACCATTTCGACCATGGAACGAAATGATTTGACTGCTCTTTGAATAGTTCCTGCACATTTCGGGTGGCTTTTTGAATTCGTTTGTGGGGTTTCTTGCGATCAATAGTGCCAGTTGAAGGGATCTTTATCTGCACGTTAGGAAAATATAAGCACTGTATTGTGAAGGAAATCACATTTACGATATTGCAGCACCCTGGCTAAGGTGGAAAAGATTAGCATGCTGTTTTTTTATGTAATTTTTTTGCTCAAAATTATATAATTCACGGCTGTTTTTGCTCAAATTTGAATAATTCACGGCGTACAATGTTCTGTTTAAAATTATGAACATTATGGCTTAAGTCTGTTGCGATGGGAAAATTCAAATTTATTTCATTCTATTATGCAAGACTACGATTTCTGTCTTCCGTCGACCCTCGTTAGCCGACCAAGGTAACGGTGTTTTTTTGTCGGGGTAGTTTCTTTCACCATTTCTAAAGGGGTGTTTGCGAGCGATAATTAACGTTAAAATGTTATTACAGTGAGTGAATGTGCCAACCCTCTAATTTGATCAAAGAGCCGCCAATTTTGTTCGCAACAAAATGCAGGATAATTCACTTTGAGAAGGGTTCGATTGTTTGAGGGGGTTCCGTGGACGATAAATAGAGTTGTTTCTAATTCGCTTCACCGGGCATACGGTTGTACCCCGGAGCGCTCGTGAGAAATAATTAGAAAGCAGAGATTTTACTTCATCATAATTGTTTTATCCTCTCGCTAGGAGCAGTTAGCAGCCTGGGCGAACATCCATTTTAGCCAAGATTTGGCCAACTAGCAATCTCTTCATCTTTCTTTGTTTTTGTCCATCCATTAGCGGTATATTTCATAAGTGTAATTTTTGAAACTTCTGCGGGGTTTTTCACGTTTTTTTGTATTCCAGCCCACAAGACTTTTGTTTTTGAAAGGAGTCGGAAATAACGCTGCAGATTTATTTGTTCCACATTTTAAGCATAATTAAAACTGCTCTCTACGATCCTCGTTTTAATGGATAATGGTGCAGAAGAGACTATTATCAAAGTTTTAATTTTAAGCGCAAACCTCGTTTCGGGTGTTTTATCATTCGTCTTGCTCGCATAAATTAGCTTTAATACGAGCGGAAAATTTATTTCAAATCATTATTTTCTTCTTCATAGTAACAATTGCGCAATGTCATGAAATGCATAAAACATTCGAAAAAAATCATCGCATAAGCTACGTCAACAATTTTTGAGTCATTGAATGTATTCTCTTAGAGAAGATGCATAAAGTAACATAAATACTTACGATTAGGGTGACCGTTAAAAAGCAAACCATTGTTTTGGTCTATATTTAAGGGGCAAAGTGATAGAAATATGGAGGCCTTATTAAATCACTTTAATTTGATTCGACTTTCAATCGATCTGTGCTAATTTCTTTCGTAGTCATTTGAATGATGGTTCTTTCGGATTGTGTACAAAATTCTCAGTTGTTGTTTTTTTTCCGCTGAAAGTTTTTGCTCCGCTTTGTCAGCAAAAATCGTTTATTTAGTCCCACCTATGGGAATTATGCCAAAACTCGAATACCACCATTGTCAGAGCAGATAGATACGATTTGTCATTGAAGCCACTTTGCTCCATTATTGTCCAATTGACGAAAGCATCTTCGATCGCGAGCTTTAAAGTTGTTTTTAGACGAGTCCAGACGTAGAGCGTTTGAAATTAAAAGTAACGATCCATATATCTCCCATCAGCCGTCGTAGGAAAGGCTTTAATTTTTAACAAGAATTTTTGGATTCAGTACACCTTGTAAGTAGTTTTGATCAAAATATGAAGCATCAATTCAACGTTAATGTTTTTGAGTACCATTCTCCGATAGCCTATGAATACATACAAGTGAAAAATGAAAATCAACTACTACGTGCACCGTTTCCTGTGATTGCCGTTAATCCGACAAGGGCCATCTTTTGGATCCTTAGATCTTTGCCTACGTTGTTGCAGTGGAATTTGTGGCACTTCAAAACAAAAAGGGACTTTTCCAGACAAGACGCGTACACAGCTGGGCTCCAAATTGTGCCGCGTGGTGCATTTGCTTGATTGCCACCGGAAGAAAACCATGCGACCATGCAAAGCAGCACAAACAATCACCCTCGCCGAGCAAGAGAAGTCAACCGGCCAGCGGACCGTAATCCGGCAAAAATCCAAGATCAACAGGAACCGACCGAGAAAAGAAACTTTCCCTCTACCAGTCCCGTTCGCTCCTAGTTCGTTCCGGTGGCTCCGTCCGTTTGGCGTTGTAACATCCTCGTTAAGGACCCGGGCTTTCGGAGCCGGATTTTCCGTTGACCGACCCGGGGCGGTGCCGGCTTCACAAGCACGAAAGAAGCTGAGGTTGTTTCTTGGGTAGGGTAAACTTTCACCGAGCTTTGCGCGTGTTCGGATGTGTACGAGACGCTATGCGTGTGAGTGTGTTCGAGGGTGCTTTCCCAGCACGACCCTACTCGAGTTGATGCCAGTTGATCCTGCTAATCGCACGGTACGGTGCGATAGACTTTCTACTGCTGCCAGCAGGCTGGTAGTGTGGCCTGCGGGAGCTTCGAAGCCACGAGAAAGTTGCTCCCGATGCACTGCCAAATTGCACGAGTGGGACGGTTGCATCGAAGGCTCACGAGATGACTTGCAACCGAAGGCTTATGGTGATGGGTTTGAGGGTGGCGTCTTGTCTAGAAGGAAACTTCTGACAGCACGGCGATAAGATTAAGGACACAATGGTCTTAAGGATTCGTTGGCCCCTTAGAGGAGTTGGAAGGCAACCACCGCGGCTGGTCTGGTGCTGGGTGGACTGAAAACAATTAAAATTCGTGCTTCTTATCGTGCGGGAAACAAACCGATGCCCAGCGTGAATTCAATTTGACCTGGCAACACCTCCCCGATCGTCGGAAAATGGGGACCAAAATGCGACGAAGACTACCCTCGGGGAAGCTTCCAAAGTCTTGGAAGCCATTGCGATCCGGCTGGCCACCACTTGTGGGGTTTTGCGAGAGATCAGACCAACCAGTCGGGAGCAATCTAACCTCCCACGGGCCAATCCGGACGCAACAGGAGGTCCCGCAACGCTTCCGGTCCCGAAACACATTCGTCTTTATCACAGCACCCAGCCAGCCCGCCAGCCGGCTCGTGGGTAGAAAAGCCACGGGGACAATTGCCACCATAACTTTGGCGCAAATCGGATTAAATTTTGAGCTCCCGTTTTAGCAGTGTGCTGGGGTGTGTTAGCAGAAACGAAACTCGTCCTTACCTGCTGGTGAGCTGCACCATTATGCTGGCTCCTTTCGTTCGTGCACAAGAAACGCAACCATTACTTTTCGTCCGATTTGTCGTGTTTTGTTTTATTCTCGCATTCACTTTTTATTACCACCACCTAACCTTTTGCGCTCATCCCTCAGTTCGTGCAAGAGGCCTTTCGGGTCCTTCGTGTGGACTGCGCTCTCTCGCGCTTCGTCGATGTTCGTTGCAAGTTTTGGGCTGGGTTTCTGTTCTGCTATATTTTTATCGTCCCGCCAAAAAAAACCGCTTCGTTCGTTGTCGACCGCGCGCGAATTTGACTGATTTGATTTAGCTGACATAGCCATGGGCTGCCGTTTGTGTTGAATCCGCCATGTCACATAGCTCCATTTGTTAGTTTTCTTAGAAATAAATGAGAGCAGATGAATTTTCATCTCACGCCTTCATGTTTCGATCTGCGCGGCCGATCCTAACTCAATCCGGAGCAGCGGGATCATTCATCACTTTTGACTAATACTAAGGTTCATAAATGTACAATCATATTTAACAGAGCTATTCGTGTCAGTATCCCTTCTTTCGTTCTGTGTACACTTGCATTTGCTATCGTCTGCCAGGTGCCCTTCACCAAATGATCTCTTATTGGTACATTTGAGAGTATTTACACGTCGAAGTTGATTTATTTATTTCTATATGTTTCTTTTTTTTTCCCTCATACATTCACCAGTTTCCTCTCTCTCTCTCTCTCTGCTGAATCGTATCGCTTTACAATTAAAGATAAGTTTCTCGTCGAGGCCGAAAGAGTACTCTGGTCGGGCTTTAATCGTTACATTTTTCTCTCGTTACATTAGGCTGTTCGGCTCTCGATCTCATTGTCTTTTTTTTTGATTCCTTCCAGCATGCAGCTTGCAGCTGTGCGCGAAGATGGATTGCATTTTATTAAATATTACTCGTAGTTCATCTAGTGTTTGCTTTCGCTTTTCTCCAATTTTCTAAGTATTCAGTAATCTTGTACAAAGGCACTCAGTTCGACAGGGAAATCAAACGGGAACCGAACGTAACGGGAACTGTTCGCTGTCTTCGCTTTTTTTTCTGCTGCCCTCCGTAACTATTTCGTTGTCGGGTGTTGGCTCTGGAGCGCGGGCTTCGGAAAGGTTTTACGCGATCGAACGGACGACACGGGTCGGTGGTTGAGAAAGGGTCGCTGTAACGCGATTAAAATTAATTCTGTTTGTACGAAAGTTCACCCCAACGTATAAAAGCTTAACGCTGGCAGGTGGGCAAGCTCCCGAAGCTGACCTACCGTATTAATCCACTTCCCGCAAGGGCGGTGGATGTCAATCACTGGCTCGAGCGCGAGCTGCCACGCGGTTTGGATTATGCGTTGGGATTTAATAAAGGAAAGAAGCGAGAGCAAAAAAAAAAATAAGCCTCAATCGATGCGTTTGAAGCGATCGGATGAGAGACAGTACGGCTAGGGCCAGGTGCCCATTAAACCGACCTTTCTCGTCCACTGCATCCGTTCAGCGCAGCTTCCGAATTTTGCCGGGTCATCGCGGCACGCTGAAGGACCCAAATTCGCCCCACAAAACTCTCTCCCCCCGAGGGGTAAGCGGTGGTGATTATAAAACTTTTGCCACCTCTCAGCCATTGGCTGCGGGTCTCGCGGCCCACGAAGTTTATGGTGGATTTTTGGCATTTTATGGAACCGCGCTGTCGTTCGGTCGCGCGTTGTCCTTGGAACCAGGCGCGGCTCATAGACTGCTATTTCATTTCTTCACTCTCTGGTGGGAACGATAGAACAGAAAAGACGGGTATTTCTCGCCAACGCCGAAGAGACATCGCGGGTTGGGCCGGGGGTTTCCGCTGAATAAATAATGGAATTATCCGCACCAGAACCGGTTTCATTATCTTAAAAGGAGATGCAAATTATGGGCAAGTTTCGGTGGAATGGCGGCCTGCACGGCCACAAGACGGTTGGTTGTACTTTTTTTTTTCTGATGCTTATGGTTGCTTTTGCGATATTTTGCTTCTTCTTTCGTATTGTTTCGATGTTGCTTGGGTTTGTTTGCGCCGCAACCGACCCAAGGACCCGGTGGCACCGAAAGACACGACGAGGGTGGGCGAATGAAATTTGATTCGAACCAAGCGACTGGCAGAAGTTGTTGTGTGAGATACGGCGGAAAATTGCCACTGACTAAACAGATTAAACCCCATGCCTCCCAGGCGGAGCTCTCACACCGACCCCATTCGCCGGTTTTGGCCATCTTACAACATTTGGCTCTTCCTCCCGGGCGGAAGGATCGTACGTCTTCAGGCTCGCGCATAAATTGTCCCCAATTGAAAGTTTAGAGTGTGTATATATATTCACACACACACACGCACACATTTTTTGGCGCTTTTCCAACAGCCCATTAGAAAAAAGGCTCTCGCTCAGGCGCTCGCGCTTCCAATTCCAATTGCACTGCCGCAATGAAACAGCTGCTTAAGTAGGAATCGAAATTAATTTCGCATCTTATGTCCTTCCCGTATTGAAAAGGGGTTGCATGGAAAAGGGCCTATATTTAAATTGCCAAAACATATCGTCCGCGCGTCACGGTGATAAAAGGCAGCTGTTCGTTCGTATCTGCGACATCCCCAAAGTCCAGGGTAGCTTCTCCAGCAGGACCATTTCGTCATGCTTGATGCAGGAAAATGTGAACCGGTCGCGGTTTTATGAAGCTCACCCCCAGGAGAGGCTATTAGCCAGGGTTGTTGACTACTCGCTGACAAGCATCCACCGGGGCGCTATGCTACAAGTTGACCGCACTCTCGACGGTCATGCCTTTCAATTCGCCCACAGGCACCGTGGGCGGATGCTTTTGACGCAAAGCACCGTGTCTCCTGGAACAAAGCACGACATAATACACATGCGCGTGCGTGTGTGTGTGTGCGCGAGTGTGTTTAAGGATTTTGTCCTTGTCGACACCGTTCAACGGAATGTTCATGAGACTGGAAACAAAAATAAAATAGGAAGAGAAACAAAAGACTTGATATGATTATGGTGCCGGTTTCCACGCGGTTTTATTGTTCGGGCGAACCAAAACGACCAGGCGCACATGGAGTGGGGGAAACTTTTCGGTTGCTGTACCGCTTTCCGCCGGGTGGAAAGTTTTCCGCCCGAACCCTGCGGCCAATCGGTACGGTCTCGTGTTAGCCCACCCGGGCCGTAGGGCCACCGTATGCAGGAAAAACACGCTCATATCTCGTGCATGATCTCGTCCGCCGGCTGGGCGACAACAACCGAGCGGGACGGCAAAGGGTGGACACGCAAAGGACACGCGTGAGCATCTTCCGGCCGGTGGCGACGCCGCCACACCGACGGGGACACTCGCAAACAAGGTGGCGCCATTCGGGTAAATAAGGGCGGCTGAGAGAGCGAAAAGATTTGTATTAACGCCCCTCGACCAAAACGACCCAGCCCCGGGTTGGGTTGATCTGTGTGGGTCTCATCCGACCCATGTGTGTGGCCTGCGGTAAGATCCTTCTCCAGGGATGGTTGGGCTTCGCGGGGTGAAAGAAAAGCTGCCCAATTAGAGCGAACTTTTGCTGTTCGCTCGCCAAGGGAGCGTTGGGAGCGTCTCAACGCAGTGACGCCAGCGGGTCCGGAAAAGATGTGGCCACAAGACGAGCGAAGGGTGGTGACGCCCTTTACCTTCTTTCAACCGACCCTCCATTCGGCTGAAACCCAACCGTGTTTACGTTGGCGGACACGTGTGCGTGTTGGTTCGTTTGTTTGTGGGTTTGTTTGCGCGCTCATTCGTCTTCTTCAAGTCCAGGTTGTCCTTCAGAGACCTTTTGCTTCCTCTTCCCGTGGTAATTCACACACACAAACACGCACCCACACACACGCACACGCATGGTGGGATCATATTTCGTTTTCATCCGCAGGTATGCGATTGCGACCGAAAGGACCAAACCCTTCCGGCGATGGAAGCAACTTTCGTCATTGGAGTGGCAGAGAGAGAGAGCGACAGAGAGAAAGAGAGCAAGAGTGATAAACGCCTCACGGGTATGGGGGGTGTTAAATCACGGCGTAGACTCCCGTTCCCAACCCTCAGCTCGAAGAATGATTTGCTGATCAGTGTGGGGTGATGAGCTAGAGTACTTCATCCGTCTCGAGCTTCCGTGGCGGGTTTTTGGACCAGCCAATTGGATTGTGCCTTATCCACCGGTCCTTCCTTAGCAAGGAGTTGGTGATGGTGGGAAAATTAACACACCTTATCGAGGTCGGCCCGGACCCCACCCCGGTGGAGGTAGGTAGCAAGTGGGAGGTGTTTCCGGCGCTTTAAAGTGACCCTCGGGTGAGTTTTCGTCGCCCTGGGAAGGGTTGCGCCTCGTGAATGATGGATCCGTTTCTTGCCGGTAGTTGGATCCCAAACATACACACACGCACGCAGCTGTCTACCGCATGGGCTTGGGAGTTGGCAGTTATGGCGCCAAGTGAAGGTGTGTATGATGAACCGTCCAGCACGTGCCACAGGTGCTGCTTCCGATCATTTACATCATCCTGTGCACGTGGATTCTCAGTTTTAGAGTTCATTTTAAAGTACCAGCTTGCAGGGAAAATTGGAGCCCTCAAACACAATCGAAGCAGTGAACTCCATCGCCAATACCACCTCGTCATGTGCCTCCACCTCACTGGTTACTGTAAAGCTTTAGTGAGAGGATGATTAAAATTCAAAGAAACTCACAGAAAACGCTAATTTTTAAACATACTCCAAATGTTGCAAACACAAACATCAACGATAAATGGCTTTTTGGATGCGTCCATCAACCTCCTCAAACGCACATCCAGCAGGCGCCAATACCCTTGCTGTCACTTCCACTGAACGCGAGCGAACCCTGCAACAACGGTTTCCGTAACAGGCGCCCATTTAATTGAGCTCTCTTTCGCCCTGCGCGGTGTGTGATGCGTAAAGAATTCGCAGAAACTCGGTTCGATGGCAGCCGCGCACAGAGAAGCGTGTGTGGTTTTTGCGAGCAGAAATGGAATCGCAAAAATAAAATGCGCATCAAGCCGCGTGACACGGATTGAATTGAATCGCTTGGCGCTTTGGCTCCTATGGCGCTAACCTAACCTTAGAGCGCAATCGGACAGGATCGGGCGCGATCGAGCCGCGTCTCCTCGCGTGTCGGTCGTGACAGGTGCGACAGGTGCTGCCATCAAGAAGTACCGTTAGGCTTCTCCGTCGAGCGTCCAACTCAATTAAATCCGAACGGTGCGTGGCACTGGCCGTGAGATGCGTGTATGTGTGTGTGTCTTGCCTTCCGGAAAATTGACTCCGACACGGCAAGCCTTTCCAAACCGGTCGCGGTCCCATTAGCCGTGCATACGAGGCGTAATTTAATTTCCCATTCCGGAGATTACCTCGGCGAGGGGTTGTCTTCCGGAGGATAAATCCTTGTCTCACGCGTGGATATGGGTGGGACACACATACACGCAAAAAAAAAAACACCACCCCCACTCGATCGACACAATGGCCGGGGCCGTTTTTGGTAGTGTCGTGCGCCCGGATCGTCGGATCGGAAATTGCCATTGTCGATGGTTTCAGGCCTCTTGGCGGTGCCCGGTGCAGTTGCGAGAAATTATTCACAAATATATGCCACAAACCAGTTCCGCCCCGGCTAGCCGCGTCGCTCGTCGGATTCACACGCCCTTGCCCTCGCCCTCGCCTAACCAGGCGTACACGGCGGCACGCTTGTGGAGTAATTACATTTCGAATGGAAATTGATTCAAATTTATTTGTCCCCTTTCTTAGGGCAACGGTGCGCGTGACACGCCGTACATGGCTCGGTGCCAGCTAATTCCCTTGTGCGCTCGACGCACGTTATCGACCGCCTGCTCGCGAGTGGCACGCGACAACGACGAAGACGATAATGATGCTAGAGGGATGCTAGCTGCCTCGGTGGGTAGGGCCAGGAGGGGGCGTACTTTCGAAGGCTTTTTGGCCACCCACCACTCGCAACCACGCTCGTGGAATGCTACCCCTTAGTGACAGGCATCCGGCCTCGACAGTGACATTGTTTATGTTTGTTATGTAAGGAATGGCGGAAGTGGAGTATGTATGAGGAGGAATGGGAGGTGTGGGAGGAATGGGTGAGAGGAGAAGGGGTGGGAAAAAGGTTTCGCATGTCGCAACTGTATCTTGCGGCGGTGAATCCACGACGGTGTGATGTGGTACATCATTTTCTTTCGCTTTGAGGTATCCATATTTCGGGGATCTTGGCGCTTGTTGAAGGCAAGATTTGCTGGCCCGCTTTCTGGAAGCTCATCCAAGCGAACGGAGCGTGTAACATGTAATCGATCGAATGATTTCATCATGCTCAGTGAAGAGCATCGCTCTGATCTGCTACCATGCGGTGATACGGGGCGGCATATAATTCGTCATGGCATGCTTGATGTGAGGTTCCAACCAACGCTGGTGAAGCAGGAGCTTGTTGTCCCCTTTTTCAAAGCAAGCTTTGATTCAATTCATCTGATAAATTCAATTCAAATGCGAGCTCCATCTTCTTCGCATCCACCGCAATTATATGCTGCTTCCGTTCGTCAGCCTATGGTCGAAGTATGCAAGTGAATTGCATATACCCAACATCGGTTACATCAAAAGCAGCGCCACCGTCGCGGTTGTAATGCGCGTGTTTATACTAACATATTCATTACGCGACAGCATCGTAGCCCTCTGGAGACACCGGGCGGAGAGGAGACAGCCACTACATGACACGTATTGCCAGCCGCAGGGCGAAGCCAATTGTCTAGAGACAATTTAATTTATTAGCCACCGCTTCCACGAGCCACCGGGCGCCTCCATGAGGCACCAGGCGTCTCCATGAGAGTGCGCCTGAGCTCATGCGGTGATATCGGGACCGCGTTTTGCCCTTCCTTCGAGTTGCGTCTTCATTACTGGTGAAGATTTATTAGCTCCCGGTCCCGGAGGGAAATGGAAAGGCGTCATCCACGCACGCAGGGGGACGACGCTGTTTTCTCGGGAACACACCAAACTTCGGTGGGGTTTTCGGGCGGAAGAGAGCGCAACAAACGCCGATTCCGGCTACTTTTGCCTCATTTCCACACCCGCGCACACACCGGCAGATCCCACCCACCTGGGAGCGTGGGATTGAGCGCGCTAAATCTTATCGATTGATTGATTTATCCGATTTCCTCGCAAGTTCGTGTTCAATTGAGTACACACTCGCGGCTACACGACGCACGGTACCGGCAGGAAGGAAAACGAGCGCAAGAGAGGTGAAGGAAGACGATTCAAATGGTTCTGCTTCGTGCCAGATTTCTTCCGACCTATCGCTATACATCGTCCCAAAGACCCCCGGGAAGCCTTCCGGCGGATGTTCGGAAAGTTTGTCGTTTCGCGCAATAACATGGCGCATTCCCCCGAGGCACTTAAGGGGTTTGCTAGTGCCGAACTCTGGTGGGAATTCCTTCCCCACCGGTAAAGGCGAACCACCGTCGAGAATGTGGCGCCGGAATGGGGCTTTTTCCGTGGCAAGCCTATGGCACATCGTACGGGGATTCGAGAGCAGCGAAACGATGGTGCGTCTTCGGTGTGGGTGTGTTGTATGACATGGCAGTGACAGCGGGAACGAACATGAGCCATCGCAGAGCCACGGAAGAGCCACAGAGAAAGAATAAAATCGACTGATCCTGCTTACGGCGCCCTCGTTCCGGGCATTTGCACGGACTTGAACCCAATCTCGTTCGCCCGGCTGCTCAAAAGGGGGTGTTCACCGGCGCTGGAAGCCTTTTCCCGGCTGGCAGGCCGAAATGGTAGCGGAAATCTGGTGAGTGCTATCTGCCGGTGTTCCTTGCTCTACGGCCAGAGGTGACGGTTCGATCGATGGAAATTAATTAGTTTCGAACCGTCGCGTTCCCCAGAACCCATCGTCATGTTGGCCGAATTGCGGCGTTTGCTTTCCCAGATTCCGAGCGTGCGTAAAATGATGGAGCACTATTAGAGCCGTTGGTTGGGCTCGGTGAGCATTGCCGTAGGAAGAAAGAAAGGCAGAAGTCGATTCCGGGAAAAATCAGTTGACCCGATAAGTAGAAAATTGCTCTATTACCGAGAAAAGATTATCACCGAACCTTTAACCCAAGCCATGGTCATGGTGCTGCTTCTTCACAGCGAAGTGAAAAGAAAACAAAAAAGCGAGATGTGATGTTTATAAGCTTACGACTTCATTTGACGAAACATGTCCAAAAGGACTATAAAAATATGAAACTCTGGAAATTATAAAATATTTGAATGTACAGAGAGTCATAATAAATGTAAAAATATAAGCCATTACAAAAACAAAGAAAGCCATGATAAATGAAAAAATGCAAAACAGTAAAATAAAAGAATTGGAAGTAATGTGTTTTTCGATTATAATACTCTTAAAAGAACATAAATCAAAATGCAAGTAGCAGTGATTTATCTCTGTATTGTAAAATAAATTTCATCATATCATAATACATAAATGATGCACCACGATCGATAATAGCATGCAAAAAGACATGGCATAATGCTACTAAGCGGATGCCAAACAATACCCAGTAAGTCTGCTCCATTTTACTCGCCCCAAAAAAAGAACATATTCAATCAAACCCCTCAACGGTACATTCTCAATCAGAGTGCAATCTCTGGCCACCCTTTTTCCACGGACTAGCAGCAGCTGGCGAGCAAGGCACGTAGTCTGAAATGCATCACCATTTGCCGATTGGGTAAGTGTGAAATTGGACGGCATAATCTCTGCCACTTAGCAAAGCGCATACGAGCGAGCTTATTATGCTACCGGGCTCGAGTGGTGCGCTACGGAAAAGACCAAACGCCTTTCCACACCTATTCGGGGGGCACGCGGCAAGTGAAAAGTCAACAGTGAGCGAGCTCGACCCGCGTAGAGAATTGAGAAATGAAAATTTCACACCAACGATAATGCCCCAAACACACTATTGCACCAAGCCCCGAGCCCGGTTGCATTGTGTCGGAGACTTTTTTTATTTTCAGTGTGCTTTTGCTGCTACTGCCGCCGCTTGAGCCTCGGAACAACAGAACCACAGCAGCACAGCCGAAAGCTTTGGCTATTGTTTCCGAATCGTTGCATTTTTGCCTGCTGCTGCCACCACGGAAGGCTCAGCTGCCATCGAGCCAGAGCAATTGCCACCGTGTTTGGTGCACGACTGCTTCGTACACAGATCCCCACAGACTCACACATACCCTCCTTTTGCTTGATTTTCCTGCTTCCGAGAAACCGGTTCCTGAGACGGGACATCCGGCTAAAGCTGCTTCTTTCTCGTAGGACCCGACTTTTGCCGCTTGGCGATACTTATTTCGGTCCTTGCCGCCTGCCATCCGGTATAATGGCAAAAGTTTAACGATTGCATTCCGGAAAAGAAAAACACCAACACGTGCGGGTGGTGGTGTGTGCTTGAAGCGGGGGCAAGAGGGGGAAGGGAGGAAGCAAACAGCAGGACACGTCGACGTCACCGTACGGTGGAATCTCGAAAGCAAATCCTCCATCCCGAATCCACCGGACGCAACGGCTTAAGGAGCTGGGTTGCATCGATGAAGAAAGAGGCCAGAATGAGCAGAGTTGGGGTTTCGTCGCAATCAGCAAGACCAACGAACGAACTTTTACCAGCGAGGAAGGGGAGAATGTGAGAAAAACGTGACTTTCGAAACACGCTCTTGGACTCACACACATGTGCACCCGAAACTCCATCTGATCCAGTCAATTAGAGGCTTCGATCCGGGCCCGTGACGTTCAGGAAGGATCCGTCGATCCCGTTTGCTCGTGGAAGGAATGAGCTCTTGGCTTACCGCGATGAAGAGCTTCCGAATTACGGGAACGTTGGAGTTGGAGCCGATATTGGAAAACGATTTGCGTCGAACGGGAGAGTTTTCGAGCGTAAATAAGTCATAATAAGAAAAGAGTCGACCATGATGTTGCATTTCGATGCGAGAGCTGATAAGGAACCAAAATGAATGAAGTCAGAGAATAAGATATGTGATGAAATGATTTGTAGTTTCACACTAATAACTTGTACAACGTAAATATAGAGGAATTTAGGCTCTCTGCCTCTCTTTTTAGAATTCATTGTTATATACGTGAATGTGAACGAAATCGACAGTTTCATCGCCATCCTTCGGGTATTGCAGTTTCCCTAGCAACTGTTTCAAAAGGCATCTTAGCAACCTTTGTCCCGCTAAATGCGCACGGCTTGTGATTTGTTTCAACTTTTTTTCAATGTGCTAATTCCCAAACAAATGATTAGAAAGCACCCGCACACAAATGCTTTCCACGAAACTCGCTCGTAAATGGCCATTTTCACTAGGGACTGGTGAGAAAAGCTTGTTTGACTCGTAAATTCGTTGCATACGCCAGCCGCCATCCACACAGACTGCGCAGCGGAGGAGGAAAGTCCACTCGAAAGTTGTTTAGTTCGCCGGGTTTGATTTTATCTTTATCGCACCCGGCTTCGCAGAACGAAGGAAAACCCATGTCTCTACCGTCCGGGACAAAGTAACACTCGCCCGGGCTCATGCTCGTTTACTCCGGCACTCGAGATGGCCCCCATAATTGCGAGTATTATGCCGAGGCTGCTCCACTCGGGCGTCTCATCCCAGGGACAAACTATATTAATGGGTTGTTTGCCAAACTGCAAACACACACGCACGCACACCTGCGCACACATATATGAGCACTCGGTGCACATCATCACGACGCACGGTGGCGCAAACACTAGAGGGAACGGCGAGAATGGTGGTCCGAAAAAGTTTGTAAAATATGTCCGAAATGTCGCGCGTCCGACCCGAAAACCGAGCAGCCCGTACGAGTGGCAGCGGAAGATTGCAACGAAAACCCCGGGGAGGACCATTTTCCACACGATCAAATTGAAACTTTCCCCAAACGCCCTCCAAACGCCGTCCAAATGCTCGGTGAGCTTTCGCGTCCGGATCTGGGCCCTACCCGAAAGAGGGGGCTCTATTTGCCGTACGGACACGGGCTGCTTCCGGTGGTTTGCTCCTGCACTTTCACAACCATGTGGCAAGGCGCTTTTCCGCGATGCGCCCAGCAAACGGCGCTCGTTGGGGCTGTTTACCGCTGGAACCGGCGCCAGATAGGTAAACAGAAACTCCACGGCACCACTACCGGGTGACCGGGTAAGGACAGGTAAAAGGGATGGTGGAGGGGAGGGGGAGGGGGGGGAGAGAGAAGCGGAAACTCGAAGCTGTTGTTGCCTACCGGGGTGGTGGTGTCTGTCCAAGGTAGGGACCTCGTGCTGTTGCCTGATGATAATGGTAATGCTTGTTTCGTTGCCGACCATGATGCTGCTGCCACTGCGGCTGATAATGATGATGATGATGATGATGGTGATGATGATGGTGCTGATTATGCTTTCTGTTTACGTTTCGCTTCCTGCATGTGGGTGGACGCCCCTGGTGGGTGGCTTGCAACAACACGCACTCGCTCGACCTCTTCCGGCGGGTTCGGTTAATTCGCCTTCGTGTGTCGGAAGAGATTAGAGTGTTTGGAGCTTCGAAGGGGCACCATCCTCGAAGGGCATTGCGGTGAGGATCGTTTATTCTCGGTAAAATTTTCTTAGCTGCCTTTCACCACCACCCGATGCCGGATGCACCTCGACACGGCGCTGTGCGGGCATATGTAATGGCGGGCCCATGTAACGCGTTGGTCGAACGGTAATGGCCTAAAAAGATCGAAATTACGTGTCGAAAGCATGAACGCAGGAGTGGAATGGTAATTAATTAGCCATTTGGTATCGTACTTTATTAGTGATACTAAGGCTAGCCGCCTGGAAGAAAAGTTCCTCCGATAAGGCGTTTTGAGACTGTTAAGTGGATAAATGTGAAGCGCACCACCAAGATCAGCTTTACGACTGAGGTTGGCTTTTAGATTTCGTCTTAATCGCGCCGCCCGGTAGCTGGGTGGATGCTTCAGCGTAACGATACTATCTCGATTGAAGTTGCGAGAGAATAAGCAACGACGAATAAAAAGTAACAATACTCATAATATCACACAAAGCAGCCCCATGAGTGCGCCCTCTCCCCGGAAATGCAACCGTTTCGCAAATCGTTCCCATCAACGGGGGTCTGTCTGCTTCCGTGGTCTGCTGTGGACGCTTCAATTATCCTCAGCTGGATGCTGGGGGGGGACACTGCGAAAGCTCGAGGGCCACCAGGAAGTTGAGCCAGGATCAAAGCGCGAATCCAATCTCGCTCTGGAAAACCATCATCGCCCATCGTTGAGGTGCAACCGAGATCTAATGCCGGTGAAATGGCACGTCCGGTGTGTCCTTGCCTCGGTCGCCCGGTAAACGATAAGTATCAAATTTCCTGCCATCCTGCCCCGGGTTTTGGTCGCGACGACGCACATGAAAATTGTCCATGCTGGGAATGGCTTTTAAAGCCACTCGGGGCGGATGTCTGCCGGATGGTCGCAAGTGGCGATTAAAAGCGGCCCCCAAACGCTCCTGCGCTGCCGGTAAAACCGATGGAATTACAGCGTTGCCAGCAGCTCATCGTATCGGGGCCATTTTCCAACCTCCCCAAGTGCAGCACTTGGGCAATGGAGCGAGAATTAAAGTTTACAACGTTCGGTGTAGGGACGCGCTACACGCTTTCCTTCTTCTGCTGTTGTTGCTGCTGGTGCTACTTCCGGCACCACCACGAATCGATCCGATCGCGTGGTCGCAGATTTTGTAAATCTTTCTTTTTTTTTGCTTCTTTTTTGTACATTTCGCCAACAGAAAGTCTGCCTTTCTGATCGCTTCCCTTCGCCACACAACTCGGCGCGTACGTTGGCGCCAATGGTTATTTTTATTCACTCCCAAATCCACCCATCCACCCATCGATTCTCTTGGGCTAAGCTGCTCCAATCGAGGGGAGCTTTCATCGGGGGTGGTTTGTTATTTTTTAAAGTACCGAAAAGAACCCCCCTCTATTGGCTCGCAACGAACGGCCCAATTTCGTTTCGGACGTCCTTAAGTGGCTTTCCTTTTTCCGGATCCCGTGAGAGGGCGCTCTAATGAAGATTCTCCCCTTCTTCGCCGGGTACAGAAGTAAGACGGCTTCGACGAGAAGAAGAAGGGTCGTTGAGAAATTTGCCACGAAAGCTCTCCATCCAGCCACCACGTCTTCACCACTGTCCAATTAAACGCAAGGGATCCCGGTTCGCACGTGCACAAGGCACGACAAAGGTGTGAGGCCCGTACCTGGGTGATGGGGTTTTGTCGCCGCGCCTAATTACCGGCAAGTGTGTTACACGTGATTTATGCACCCTGATCCCACCATTAACCCACCTCGGGACCGGCTGGTGGTTCTCGCGCGGATGTAACCGACACACGGTGCAAGTTTCCCGCACGGTGACAAATATCGAGCGCCCGATAGCGCGGATTCGTCCAGAGATCGGCGAAAACTCGATACCTCGACCGACGTGGGACGATGAATTATCCCTCCGGCAAGGACTCGAGGTGAAGTTGGCGTGCGGTCACGGTGTTGCGGCCCACTCCCGGAAGGTGGCAAGTTTCACTTTTCGCCAGGGAGGTGCCAATTTGATGCCGCTTCTGACGCTGGAAGGGGTTTTTGTTAAATGAACTCGAACCAGACCGAGACCGAGATCGATCGTTCTGGGGTGAGCTCGTAGTCATCCTTCCGGACTGAGACAGGTGCCAACGACGGAGAGAAATTGTCCGCCGTATAGGCATGTACGGGGTGAGCGTATCTTTGCGTTCCTTTTTTTTGCTGATTTTCCCGCCAGCTAAACCCGGTGAGAGTGAGGTCATTAATATAAATGAAACGAAAATTAAGCTTTATGAGGGTTGGCTTTCGATGTCGTTTTCTTCACATGCTTTTTTATTCCATACCCTTACTCACATGTAACAACTTGTTTCGAGCAGCATTTTTGCCCTGCAAGCGAGCTTCCATAACGCCACACGTGCGATCAGTCGGGTATGCGCCTCTCGAGTTGGAACCCCCCAGCCAGCAATTCTCTCTAACGAGCAGATGAATTTCCGTTCAAATCCCCAGATCCGATTGCGTCCACTCGAGGTGAGCTTGCTTCTGGGAAACAAAAAGCCAGGAAATGTTTCTAAGTAATCCACCTTCTAGGTTCTCCTAGGTGCTGGTACATGCCGACGGAACATGCCGAACGGAAAGTGCTCCCACGAGGCCCCGTCCGGGTGTGGCTTGGAAATGAATTAATTAAAAAGTGTATCATATCATTTTTCAGCCACACCCGCGCCAGGATCCTTCGCTCGGTGAAAGAAAGTGCCCAAAGTCAACCTGCGTTATTCATTACGGTAATGAAACTCTCCTCGCCCGACGGCTCTAGACGCCTGAGCCAATTCCTAAACTGAAAATGGTACCCGTGTGCTAAGGGATGTCCTGCACGGCCCTCGGTACGTCTACCCTTAAGCCAGCTGCGGAGTGGAACTGGCAACTAGTTGCTTTGGCTAGGTTCAAGAACACTTTAAGTCGACTTAACGACTCCATCGTTAATTAAATCCAGACGCAACGACGACGGTTTCAGGTTGGTTGGCCAGACTGAAAGCGGGTACCGAGATGAAGCTGGAGTAGATGATATCGTTGCATTCGAAGCCGGTTCGAAAGACGGCCTGGGGGTGGCACACTTTAATGGAATTTATGGGAAGATACCGATGTGTAAATTGAAATGTTTGATAATGCTCCCATTGTAAGCAGATACATTTCAAATCGGTGGTGACATTAGGGGTCGGCCGGATGTTGGGCAACAAAGTTAATCGTTTGCCAATTATCCAACAAACGGCACGTTCGAGCAGGGATGTGAAACCCTGCTACACTTTATGATCAACTACGTACCGGCAACAGTGCTTTTGGAACTGCACTGTTGCCGTTTAACGGTAGTTGAATCAAAAAGGCCCATACATCTGGTTCTGGTTTTTTAGACCATAATGCAAAATATCTCACTCGTGGAATCAAATGATGCACTTGATGAAATTTATGGTCCAATTTGAACATAACACTAAAGGATGCAGTGACGATCCTGAACCCTGGAGGCAAAAATCAATCGCAATAGTAATTGAATCAACGGCTGGCCGTAAAAGGATTATTAACAACAAAAAAGATGAATCAAAATACGAACAAAAAAAAACATGTACCACACTGTAAATATACCCACCGGTTGCTATTTGAGGTAAAACATAAATCCACAACGAACAGAACGTAAACACATAAAAACAAACAAAAGACACGGATAGGGTAGAGGGAACATAAAATCTGTATTAAATTATCCTCCGGTGTGGGTGTACATACATGTATGAATAAAACGTGCTAAACTAACTCTGCGAAACTAATGAAATTAACACCATGACGTCCGATCACACATCCACGGGTTTTTGGAAACAAATATCGGTTGAAAGTTGCTCACACCCCTGTGGTGTGGCGGCAAGCTATTCGTAGTTCGTGGTTGATTGAAAGCAAATACTCGGGCATTTATTTGATTTGTTATTCATTAAAATGATTCATAGGATTCATATGATATTACGGGTAGCAATGAGCAAAGATGGGAAGAAAAGTAAACGTGTGTAATGAACTACGGGCACCCAGCCACAAAATTAACGTAAATCGTGCGGACGTCATAGTGTTAAGATGAATCATTGTATAAATTCTTGCCTCCAGTGCTAACGTTTAGAGAAGGAAACCGTTTACTTGTGCGCTGAGCGAGGATTTGTGGAATACGTTCGACAGGAATAGGATATGGTGGTGGTGGATCAAATCGATGTATCGATGAATGGTCAATTGGATTCGAGCAGCTACGGCTCGCGATTGATTTCAATCTTATGCCGCAGTTTCGATAGATTTTTTTTCGCAATATAATTCCAATTTGGCTGTACATTAGAAAAGCATAAGGTTGCGCTTTATAAACAATATAGGGAATAATGTAAAACGCAACAAAACCACCCAACCGCTCGATGCCTACGCGCACGAACTATCAGCTGGGGCTTATCACATCGTGGCTGTTCGATCTCGTATGGTTTCTTATCACGCGCCTATCTCCAGAGCCACGAAGTCGTACTCGTTTTCGTCAAAATGTTCATTTTTCTTCACTCTCTAGCATCTACCAGAGCGATTCGGCGGAAGGAGTGTTACAGCAGCATTCCAGCTAACAAACAAAAAAAATCCAGCACACTTTCTCGGCAATAGAACACCCCTACTATCTCGTTTGTGCACGCACGCACTCCTGTTCCTAGTCACGCTTATCAATTGTTGCCGTACCTAATTAAATTTCTTCCGTACTCTTCTAGTGCCTTTTGCTAACGTCGTTACTCGTTCCGCCGTTCGGTAATTATTCTCTTCCATAATGAAGAGGTTTGCTAGCGTCCGTAAGCGCGCTGTTTTTCCTTTTTTTTTTTATTTCACTTTATTTTCCTTTTTCCTGCTCCAGCTCAGTCGATTGGCACTGTCATTTAGAGTGGTGTTACGGTTCAAAATTAAACGGCTAGTAAGCGGCACCGTCCGACTCGGTTGCGTCGACCGCCGGGCGGACAGAGCGAGGCGCCGATCTGGGGGCGTGTAGAATACCCGAGTGAAAACCAAGTGCACATAAAAATGCCGCCCGCTCGAGAGGAAACCAGTGTCTATTTCATCTAATTTCAGCTATTTTTCTCTCCATTTCGGCAACCGAGATGCACCATCATCCGCAAAAAAAAACGGAACAGCAACTGGTGCACCAACGGTGGTACGGCATGAACGACTGGGGAAACGGAAAGATTTATTTAAAACATTACCACACCACACGGACCGGAGACGACCTCTTCCGGAGAACGCGGACACGCGGTGAGTTGCCAACACGAGAGGTGCAACGGGAAAAAAAAAACAAGAAAATGAATGCCCAAAGTGCAACGAGTAATCACGTAATTAAAAACGAGAGACAAAGCAACCCGAACTACCCTGAACGGTGGTCGGACACTCGGTGGGTTTGGAAGTTCGAGGAAAAAAAAATGTTTCATGCTCTTTGTGTTTGTGTTTGTACTGAAAATTCTCACTCGGCCTATTAAGGGTGGTCTCGGGGTCCCCGATGCAGGCCGAGTTCGAACAACACAACCGGCAACGGCTCGTTAGTGGCACTTTACCAGCTGTCAGGATAGCAAACAAGGACGATTGGTAAGGACGATGGCAAGCGCACGGCGGCAAGCATAATATTTTGAAACTCTCTTTGAACGTCAGCACGCCGGCACATTTATTATAATTATCCTCTGACACGTGATCCGCGCCGTACCCGAAGGGAGCATAAAGCAGGTTGTATTTCCGTACTATACGCTAAGGTACGCGGGCACGGACAAGGACGAAAGAAACAGAAACATAACTTCACGCTGCGCTGGTGGACAGCAAACATGAAACGGTAAATAACCATAATTCGCCACAGTGGATTACGGACATTTGTTTTTTATTCGCATTTTTTTTTCGCGTGCCAAAAAAAACTCGTCTTAATCCTTCCGTCGTGTCAGGGTACCACCACAAGTGTCCGGGATCGATATCGACGTGTGCACACAATATGTAGGTATTTTCATCAGGTAGGAAATGCATTGAATGCTCCTCACACTGCCACATGGATTCGAACGCGTACCGCGGCGTACGGATTTCGCCGCTTTCGTTACTTTATGAAATCTCGCACTAACCAACAAACTTAACTAGCTAGCGAACGGTGTCGCTTTGTGTCAATAGCTTCAACCACTTGCGATCTTACGCCCGTACACGGGCGTACCATAGCCTCCCGTCTGTTCACCTTAGACTATTTAAAATTAATACGTTATGATAACTAATATAACTAGAGCAGAGCGGATAAAAAGGGTGTAAGAAACAATAATATCTCCCCACCTTGGTACAACGGAAAACGCGCGTTGCATTCCTGCACCAACGTGTTCTACGCCGCTACCCTATCCTCTCGTTTACATTAACTTCTTAACACGATCGTTATTAAAACTACACTAACGTTGTTGACTCGCTAAAGCTATTTCCGTTTCGTCGCTTCCACCGTCCTTCGTGAGCTGGGAGAAGCGCAAGGAATCAGCTCACCACTCTTCTGTCGCGCTTGTCCTTGAGTCCTTCGCGGGCTCCATCGCTATCGCGGCTGAATCGCGGTTTTTTTTTTGTATATTCGATTTTCCGTTCCATTTTACTTACGAAACTACGCTACTTTGCGCCTACGTGTTCTTGCGCCAGAACGCACCGCAGCATCCCATCGATTCGATCGCTAAGACTAAGCGGCTAGCGCTGCAGCTACACGCTGTGGGGTCCTGCGAGCATTGACGCCGGAGATACACCGCTGCTGCCGGTGAAGGTTAAGTCTCATACTCACACGCTGCGACGTACACGTGACTCGCAGCCACGGGCCGGTCACCATCCCGGAGGGATCCGCTCGTAAGCGCCAGGCTTGGTCCCTGGGTCGTTTGTCGTCTCCCACCCTAAACCTCGGTGCCATCTTCGCACTCTTCCGCGAACAGTGGACTGGTGCTGGTGTCCTGGGCCCCACCAACACCTCCACTGCCGGTGATGGCCAAACCACCGACCGGGCTGGGCAGTCGTACGAATCCTTCCGCAGGTTGCGGTTTCTTCTTCGGTTTCGGTGGCGGTCTTGGCGGAATTTTGCTGCGATTCAGCGTACTCGAGGACCCTGGCGTGGAGGTTGCTGATGGAGCCGATGGCGTCACCATCGGACCGTAGATGCCCGATCGGTCAAGGTCGGCAAAGCCACCAGTCCGCGGATGCGTACCGACGATCGGGAAAGCCAACGCCTCCGGTATAGCCTCATAATTGCTACCGTGCACCGACGGTGTTTGGCCACCGGGTGTGGCCGGTAACGGCCGGTCTTTCATGCTGTATTTCGTCAGTGGCGTTGACGTGATGGCACCGGACCCGGCGGATCCGTGCGGTGACCCCCGATGGGTCTTGTTTAGTTTGAGCGTGGAGTTACCGGACGCTGTCGTCCGCAAGCCCAGGTTGTCATAGACCGGCTCGCAGGAGCTCGGATCGATGGGTGAGGTGGGACTGGTTGCCCCGCTGTGGCCACCACCCGCTGGCAGCAGTTCCGCCGTTACCGCCGAGCTCATGGACGGCGTCCAGCTGGGTGTGCGTTGTTTGCGCGGGATTGTCACATACCCCTGGTGTTTGATGGCCACCGGTGGGTATATTAGTGGGGCCGGCGTGAACGGAGAGTTGGACCGGCCAGACGCGATCGCTATCGTGCGGCCCGTTTTTGGGTGTTGCAGCGTGCGAAAACCGGCCGGTATCTGACCGGATGGGGCCACACCACCCAGGCTGGTGCCCGGGCCGGTCTGGTAAATTGGGCTGGCTAACGGCGAGGTGCCGTAGATGCGCCCATCGTGGATGTTCGACATCGAGCTCTGGATCGAGGGCGACTGCGGGAAACGGGCCGAGAAGGCCAACAGATCCGGTGGCAGGTTAGTACCGCAGGCGTCATCTACGTACGTGGCCCGGGAGCGCGGGTTCGTGTCCGACAGCGCCACCGAAGCCGTTTCCTCATCCTGGGCGACTAGAAAAGAACGCAACGATTAGAGGGGATAGAGACGGAAAAAGATCTTATGAGAGAGAAGTTTTGCCAGCTTCCAGGGGGGAAAGCAGCACCAAACGCCGGCGTTTTTCGGCGTTCTGTTGAGCAACGATCGCGTCTACGGATTGCGGTATCGATTGCGCAATGTCAACAGATGCAAAGCAAAACATACAAAGCAAACAAAGTGTACAAACTACCAAAGCTGACGGCTATGGGCGCATGTTGGCTTTGTGAAATGACGCCTAAATAATAAAAAAGAAACAACAGAGTTTTATGGAAGCGTGTTTGTTTGAAACAACCACTAAAGTGACCCAGCGACAGGTTGGGTGTCGCAAGGAATTTTCCACCGTTAGGATGGTGTGGTTTTTGAACAATCGTTCTGTTGATAACCGTGTCCAACAAAAGCGAGCGTGTTCAATAAACATGGTGATTGAATTACCATCGCTTACAATGGCACTTGCGCAATATTGTTATTGTTATTTATTTAAGGACGGTCTGGCCGTATTCCGATTTGTATAATTATTTGTGAACTGAAAGGCATTTCCTCCCAACAGCTGCTGGGAGCCTTATCCCGGGCTGACTCGGTTAGTCACGTGCGCAATAGCTGGTGGCGCAACATCACTGAAACAATAACGAAATAGCAATAGATCGATGAATTTCCAGTACGCTCGGAAATACTCTCTTGCGAAAATTGCCTCTCGAGTGGGCATCGTTCGATGAAGCCAAGAAGCGTGACAGTAACTAAAAAAAACTCAATCATGCAGTAGCTCAAACACAAATGGACCCAATTCGCTCGATAAATAAAAAATCAGCAAAAACCCTAAGCGAAATAAAGACCATGTGATAAGAAGCTTGTGTTGTGCTAATGTGCCGGGTGGTTTTGCATAGCCTACTGCCTCGCAAATGGCCGGCACATTCGCGATGTGAACATTTAACCTAACAAAAGCGCTACTAGCGAGTCGATTTCCTTCGCTGTTCGATATGCCGGAAGGAAACCGCCCGGCCGGCGGCACGCTCCATCTACTCACCAAAACCGGTCTCCTCCAGCAACGTGCGTTGGGCCTCGTGCTTTTCGTCATACTGGCTGCCGGCAACGCTTAAACCGCCACCGATCCCTACACCGAGTCCCTTTTCGCCGACAGCGTCGATATCCACGCGCCTCGGTGGCTTCTCCACCGGGTTGACTTCCGTCAGCAGACCCTTGTGCGACTCGCCAATGACCGAGCCACCCTCCAGAATCGAGTCGTTCTGCGACTTTTCCAGCATTTTCGTGCCATTCTCACCGTTCACCGGGTGCTTCTTGTAGGGACGCCGCTTGGTGCAGCAGAAACACACCAGCAACAGCACGATCGCGACCACGATCAGCACGAACAGCACGATGGCCAGCACGATCCACAGGATATCCTTCGACCGGGTGGCCGACGTCGTCGGGTGTGGATCACCCTTCATATCGAAGAACTGTTCGCTCTCGTCAACACCGCCCCGGTTGGTCGCCTTGCACACGTACGCGCCCCGATCGGACGACCGCACACCGACGATGTTCAGCTCGGACACAAGCAGCTCGTTCTGATCGTAGGTGTTCGTCCGCACAGCCTCGGTGATGCGAAGGCGCTGGTCGTGGCGCGAGAACGAGCGCTTCTGAAACAGCCAGTCGATTTTGGGCAATGGCAGCCCGGACACCTTGCAGACAAACGTCGCATTCTCACCATCGCCCAGGTATTGTATCCGGCTTTCGACGATGTTTGGCGCACACGCAAAGTCGTCCAGCTCGATGTCAACCCACTCCCGACCGGCAAGTGACATCGGCAGGGCACACGTCGTCGGCGAGGTGTACAGCTTGTTGGCCATCACGTACTCGGCAAAGCTGCGCATCGTGCAGCTGCAGTTCCACGGGTTGTTCGTCAGCGACAGGCTGGTCAGCTTGTCCAGCCCGGTGAACGACTCCTTCTGTAGTGACTTCAGTTCGTTGTGATCGAGTTCGATCTGCGACAGGTTCGGTACGTTGACGAAGCTTGTTTGCGCGATCCGCACCAACCGGTTGCTGCGCATGTGCACCTTGGTGAGGTACTGCAGCCCTTGAAACAGGTTCGAATCGATCCGCTCGAGCTGGTTGTTGTTGAGGATGATGACGCGGATTTTGATGAGGTCGTGGAACACGCCCGGCTCGATCACGGTTAGATTGTTGTTCGCTAGATCGAGCTCGATGAGAATCGTAAGATTGCGGAACGCGTCACGATGCACGCGATGCATCGCGTTGTAGCGCAGGTACAGCTTTTGCAGGTTCATCTGCTGCGCGATCACGAACGTCTCTGACGTCAGCTCGAAGATCTGGTTGTGCGACAGGTCGAGGATCTGCAGCTCACTGCTCAGCTCCTTCGGCACAACCTGCAGGCGCTGATTCGTGCAGTCAGCGCTTCTCCGACCGCTCTTCCAACTGCACTTGCAGTTGTTGCACTGTTTCGTAAAGTCGGACTCTTCGGCACCTTGAGTCACCTGCACCTGCAGCAGCATGTACAGCAGCACCAGCATCAGCAGCAGCGCCGTCGACACGCTGATAAGCTTCGTGCGACCCAGTCGCCTGCAATGCTTTCGCCTTTCATTCGGCGGCCCCGTTCTCGTCCTGCCGGGCTCGTCGGGACACATTTTGTCTAACACTACACCACGCGCTATGTTGCCTACACACTAAGGGTATAAATATGCAGCTACTTATGCAGGCGCCGCTAGAGCCCCCACATAGAGCCGATACGGCCGTAAACGGTATCTCAAGGGCGACGGTGGTTGGCGTTGTCACGAGCTTTGAAATCGTACCGCCTGGCAAGACGGCGTGTCGAGATTGTTCGCGATTATTTCCGCTATCTGATGATGATTATCATTGAAATTGTGTTTGCGTTTCTAGATAGTCGACCGAGTAACCGGGTCGTTTCGTTGGGTTCGCTCGAAAAGCTAGCTAGCTTTTCACGGTGACACTGGGCTGATGAGGCTGAGGCTGTTGAGGCCACAGTTTCGTTTCCTAGACACGATCAGCCGCCGCGCACGACGTGCTTTTAGTTCTGGGTCGGATCACGCTGCTTTGGGTGGTCAGGTCGTTCTGATTTGCGCGTTCGGCTTCTGCAATTGTTGCGACGTGGACGTGAGACGCCTCGGCAACCTGGGTTTTGCAGCTGAAGTAGACAAAGAGTGAAAGAAACACATACATAAGCATACAAACGAGAAAAAACGAAGGTAATCGAGGCAATGCTGCTTAGGAGTGAAAATTTAATTTGAGTAGAGAGAAATAGAGTCCTCGTCCCGCGATGGAAAGCGCAGTTGCAAAGCCACGCAATTTGTTATCTTAGGTACGAGTGTCATTGCGTTGAAAGCACGGATTGTGGTTACGACGCTAACGATGATTTTGCAGTGGTCGGAATTTTCCACTATTGCAAGGGAAATTGAGCGTGTTCTTTTTTGCACCGAAGCGTACTCAATCAATTACCTTCAGCAATGGCAACGAATGGCAGATGTCGCTCTATGGCTTTTGAAACACGTACAATACACTCGCAAAAATGGCGGACTGCTCCGGAACGACGTTTTGTAAAAGGAGTGATGAAGCAGCATTAACAACCGCCCAATCCCCGACATTGTCGTGTGTCGTTTGCGAAATGCTTAGCGTCCGTTATCAAATAGCGCCTTTGGTGGTGTGCGAAATGTCATATCTCTATTGAAGCGATGACCGTGTTTGTCGCTTCATTCGCGACCAGGCCCCACCACAGGAGGCACATAAAACTTTATCAAGCGACACACCGGCGCCGTCGCCAGTTTCCCAGACGTGCCGTTTTTCCTTGGCCGGATTCAACCGGGTGGCACGAAAGAGCAGGACACATTTTTTTTTCGTCACACCCCATCTGTGCGAAAACAGGGATCCTCGTTCGCTTCATCGAGCAGAAGCAGCTACTGGCCATGCGATATAATAAACTCACCCCCTTCATATCGCTCTCTCTCTCTCTCTCTCTCTCTCTCTCTCTCTCTCTCTCTTTCTCTCGTTCTCTCTTCCCTTGAAGTTGTTGTGTGAATCAGGGCGCATTCACTGTCGAATTGGTAGCACCAAAAGCTACACACGGCACCAACGGTACATTCGCTCACCCAGGACGAGAAGCATTTACTCAGGAGTCCTTTTCCCACCCACCATGGATGGCAACCTCCCACAACTTCGCTCACAACGGCGAGGCACATTCTTTTCAATTCATTTGATTTTCCCCCTCCATATTCCGGCAACTGCTACAGCCGGTGCACACTCCGCACCGCACTGAATGCATTACAACTAACCGAGTGCAGCCGGTGAGAGCGGGCCGGTGAATTTTCACGTTTACATTCCACCAAAACCCCGTGAGCTCCCGGGAGCACAAACAATTTCCTACGCCTTTACTCCGATTTTGCTCCGGCTCACAGCCTTTCGGTAGCCGCACGCGACACCAGCACTGGTTGGGGGCGGGATGAAAAATAGCAGAATGCTTTCGAGGCAGAATAAATACATGTGAAGTATTGCGCGCTCGTGTGTGTCCCTTTGGTGCTAGGGTTCTCGTTTCGTCTTCGGTTCCAAGTCGCATCTGTCCTCCGGTGCAGCAAAGCCCCCATCGAACGCGAGTCGCGCTTTCTCTCAGTTTCTCAGCTTATCGCGCCGCCGGGAATCGTTCATTCAAAAAGCTGCCAATGTGGGCCCCGGCTCGGTTGCCGGCAGAATGTTATTACAGCGCGTGGTGCTGTTGCTGCTGCTGCGAAGAGAAAATGGATAGACGCCCATTCTCGACACAAAATAGAATAAAGCGCTGGAGGAGCTATTTCCATCGCCATTGGCGGAGACACGGCCGAGGCACGACGTCCTTCCCGGCTGGCGGGCCCCCCCCCATGCGTAGAGGAATTTAATAACACCCGCCCGGGAGTGCTTTGTGAACCGAATGCAATGCCAGCGCGCCTCACATTCACGTTCAAAGCCACGTTCCCGGGAGGTGGCCGGAACGGGACGGACGAAACACACCCGGGACAGCCGAATGTATTGTTATTTTAACAAGAACCGCACATACGCCCTCTCGTTTGTTTGTCAGTGTGTCATAAATCCATTTTCCACCCACCCACCCACCGGTAAGTCGGTGACAGATTTTAAAACATTTCATACGACGCTCGGACGGCTAACGTCTTTCGTTATCATGACGTCGGACGTCGTCGGGGACTGGCCGATAGGCGAGAACTCACACGAGGATACACACGGCCATGGAAGGAGATGGTTGACGGTACTTAGAGGACTTTTCGACATTCCAACACAGGCCCAGAAAGGAGGAGACCATGCAACATGGCCTGCAATAGCAACAACAAAGCCATACCTTCCGGTGCTGAATTTAGCAAATATTCATTCCATCTACACTGCTGGCCAGCATATGCAATTGAAAGTAGATTGTTTAGAATTTTGACGCCATATGCTTCAAGGATGACCGTGAGCGTATGTTTGCCTGGGACCGGTAAGCGTGCTGTAGCAGTGGATCCTGAACACAGACAAACGATTGTTGAAGGATTCGAATGCGCGTTTAAGCTGATCCAAGCATGAAACAGAAAAAAAAACGATCGAATTAGGGTTGCAGGGCTAATATAATTAAACAAAATAGAAAAAAAGGCTCTGTAACACACCGTAACCGTAATTAATTATATTCTCCCGGTTTTCCTTAGCATAATTGGAGCAAGTTGCTCAAGTGCTCTGGTAGTGCTGGCGATCCATTGGTTCATATCACAGTCACCGGACGGATACCACGCTGCAGTAAAGCGTCTGGAGGATGCTGAATGTAGGTTTCCCACGCCACGTGAATTGCTGCTTGCATGCGGCGTTCAAAAGCAAACCTCCACCGAGAGGCGCTAATGTATTACGGGCCATGATAATGGAGAGTGAAGCATGGTGCCTACTTGCAGGATAAGAAGAACACCGTCAACCAACGAGTACTCGAGCAACTTTTGCCATGCCGAAGGCTCCCCTACCAGCGGCGGGTTGAGTTTTAATAATACCTGTCTGCTTATGCAGATTTCGTCCTTCGTCCGGCCGGTGGATCGGCGCTTTGGAATGGAGTTTCCGGGACCATGTTTCGGGCTTCTGTGAGGCAGCGCGAGTAAACTTAGTGGTAGAATATTGCATACAGCCCACCCGGTCGCTTGTTTGCTCCCGGCAGTGCAGCTCTTGTTTTGCTTCGAGCCTAGTTACGTGTACCGTTGGGGATTGGTTGAGTACGCAAGGAACAGAGATTCAGCTTCTTTTCAATGGCCCAGCATGTGCTCTGCCGTCGTACGGACGCTCTACCCAGAGGGTGAATGTCGGCCTTTCCCGGAACTGTAGGGCTCCTAACGGGATGCTGCTGTTGTGTGCTTGCGCTTTTGGTGCATCAAAAAAAAAACACCACAGATCAACCCGCAAACTCTGCACGAACGAATTGCGGCAGATGGTCGCGCGCCGACAGTGTGCTTCATTTTTTCTCGCTCGTACCCGATGTCCTGCCACTATTTTGATTACAATGATGCGAAGGGGTTGGGTGGGGAAAATTTTAATGTGATGCATATTAAATAATGCATGTTCACCATCTGCGCTCCCCACGACGGGAACCGACCACGTGCGATGGCCACCATCCACAGTATGGGTATGTTTTTATGCATATTACCTCACATTGTGGCAGTACTGAGGGTGTTGATAAGCCCGCAGAGGCTCGCCGCATAATTGCTCAGGGCAACGTTCCCGTTCACGTGTTTTTTGCAATCACTTTCCCGCTACGGGAGAGGTTTTTGCACATTTTTTGTGTGTTGTTTTGGATTTAAAATTTATGTTGTTGTGTAATATGTTTTATGCTTCCCGGTAGAGAAAGATCATATTTTCAGCTACATGGGTCCCTGTCTTTTTACGAATTTACGACATTTTTCTCCCTTTAGCTAGGTCGCCTTAGATTCGCATTAGATGGGTCTCCCGCAATGCCCTGTCAGTGAGTTATGTAGAAGTCGGTGGATTCGATTTTACGGTGCTTCATCTGCGCCGAGTAATTAATATCTCTCGCTATCGGAGGTATGGACATGAAACTTCCCAAAAATTGTTGCAGATACTCGTTGCTCTTCAGGCGAGCATACACCGGTTCACAAACGAACACTTACAACCAGCCACGTTGCACATTGAAATGTCTGCAAACGTCCCTGCCTGCCGGCATGCATCGCCAATGTGCGCAACATCTCTGAAGGCATCATGAAATAAGGCCCACCAAACGATGCACTGGCTTGTCGACGTGCCGCATGCTTCTACATCAGCATCAGGCTCGAAAGCGATCGCCTTTTCCACATCAACACAGACGGTTGATGTTTGCCGGAACGGTAGAAACCTGATCCATCAAAGTTCCAGGACACTACACGCCGCAGGGCAGAACAGGGCGTTGTAATTTCGATAGGACCCAGAGCACGAGCTGTCGGGCACGGAACGATGCATATTCTCGCGGACAGACACGCATATCCAATCGCGAGTAAAGCCCAGCATAACCTCACGCGGAAGTCTCAACATCAGGCCATCACCCTATGTCCTATGTTTTGGGTAGGGCTGCGTCCGGGGCAGTGTATCGTGTAACCGAGGACGCATAGCTGAACGCGTACCGGATCGGGTCTTTTCGGGGGAGTTGTTCCCCAGGGCGAGAGTTCAATTTTCCTAAGTGACTATCGCGCCGGCAGCAGCAGTCAAGTACCGCCCCAAACGAAGACCGGCCTGTCCAATCCCCCGGCGTACAATGCGCGGTTGGTGGGTTACCGATAAAAAGCTGCGGAATTTGCCCCGAAAAGCCAATAACGTTCACGTTCACCCCGAAGGCGCAGAACAACGCAATAAGAAAGGGAAAAGCTTACGCTCCTTGAAAAGCGATGGTAATAAGCACGGCATTGTCGACGTTTGCCGTCGCAGAAGCAGCTTTCATTCGTTCGGTGAACAAGTGCCATTGGTTTACCTGTGATGGATTGCAGTCGAGGACGGCAAGAGAAAGTGAGAAAGAAAGACAGAGAACGAGATCGAGAAGCGAGAGTAGCGAAGTGTGCAGCCCCTGGAGGGAAATAGTTTATGCAAAATATTTTCACCCAACAGTCGACGCGGGGATTTTGCTGTCAACTGCACTCACCGGAGTCGATTTGACCCGCAGCGGTCCGTCACCGCGTCTTGGCTGACGAACTCAGCAGGACGCAGAGTGGAATGAAAATTACCCTCACACCACCCGGTGCCACCGAGGATCCATTATACTTCAACACCCGCTTGGAATGCTGCTTCGTGGGAAGCTTGAGAAAAAAACGCAAAACGCTCGAGCTGCTCGAGTCATACTCCTTGCGACAAGGAGCTCGGCAGGTTCCGCTCACGTCGGAAGTCATTGCGAGAAAACCCGCGCAAATACGCCATAAATTCGAGGAGCATTCGTGGTATGCTTCCGCGAATGTTTCCTTGCCTCCACGGCCTTACAGTGGGGGATAGCCAGAACGAGGGATGCTGGTACCATTTTACTGTCCCTTAGAGAACACACCGTGTGTGTTTGGCATCGCAAGTATGTTCCTCGTTTTTTATCGTTTTTTTTCACACCCCTCCCGAGAAGAACCGAGCAAGAAGAAGGTAGTCTTCGATCCACCCACCCACCTACCCATAATCTAGCTCCGGTGGTGGTTCTCGTACGTAGTTGCGCATCGCAAACGATTTCCGGCTTCCGGTGCGATCGAAGGTCCAGCTACGGAGCGTTTACCACACATACATCGAACGGTTTAAATGGGAAATTTTCCACCTCAATTGGCAGCAAACCATTTACGAGCCGGTCAGTGCGATTGGACTCGGTTTTCCAACACCCACACAAGCTTCACCTTTAGGTCGCCTCTCACCAGTGGAAGCTTCCGGTCAAGATAGAGTAGAAAAGGAGGCACCATTTTTGTACGTTTTATCCCCAGCAGCAGTACACCTCCGGTTTGTGAGCTCCACCAGCTGTCGCTACCTTTCCGCAGGCCGGCTTCGAGCAGTTCGATCGATAAATTATTCACCGGAAAAGTTGATTCAATATTTTGAGCATGGTTTTCTTCGAGCAAGCAGAAGAAGAAAAAAAAGCATAAGCATACGCATACACAAACAGATGAACTTTATAGAGGGGACCCTCCGATGGCAGCGATTTGATGCCTTTTGGATAAAGTTGGCCCATGTGTCGGTGTTTCGATCGGGCTTTCGGTGAACCATAGCGTCTTCGACAGGGGTTACAAACATGGGTTAGAGTTCTAGCGTGCTTGTTTGAGGAAAACACTTTATTTACATTTACCTTCCTGTGAGTGCGAGCGTGCCCGAAAAGGAAGTAGCTTTTTGGTAAGCATTATAATGTACCGTTTGTTTTTGCGCTTGTTTTCACGGTACCTGTTTTTGCTCCCCAGTCGTGGAAGGATATTGCACCGAAGCTTTTCAATGGTCAATAACTTTCCACACCAGGCTCGGAATTGTGATTCGTGTCACTTTACAGTTTCTACCTATGCGCCATTTGGCCACGCGTAGCAATCAAAAGCCGAAAGTTGTATTAATTCTGCCTTAGGACGAAGGTCGCCATCGGTTGTTTGGACGTGCATGTGTCGTCGTAGTCCTTTTTTTTTTGTTAATGCAGATGTTGTAAAGTTAACAATTTTATTCCCCAAATACAGGGGCAACCTTTCCGAATGCTTTTATCAGCGGTGGTTGGTCAGAGACGGGTCTAAATTACTGAAAAACATAAACACCATTCAGGGTCCATTCGTATTCTTTGAATGAAATGAAAATTCAATGTGCATACATTATGGCAACGGACGGAAAATTTACATCAGGATTTAGATGAAATCTACATGGCTCGTCGTGGGCAATATTTTCCAAAAGTTGCGGCATTCTCTTTGTTAACTCATGTCAAATTATCCAATCAGTTCATCGGGTTGAAAGTTACTAATGCTTTCGACAGCTTATAGCTTATAAGCCGGATTTATACACCATTCTACAGTAAGTCGATGGAAAATGCATCCTTGGAAGCATTATTGTAGCTCGAGGCAAGCAGCTCGAGATCCACGATGCGGAAGCCTGACAATAATCTGCACCATCTTTGATTCCATCAACACTCTAACATGACTCTCATTCGGAGACATTTCTAGCAAAAGTAACACCATGTTCAACATCCAAAATATGTAGGGAATGGAAAGGGGATTGTTGGCATTGATTATACGGTAGCTAAAAATGAATGCATAAAAAATCGTTCTCATTTGATATGCAACTAGAAGACACAGAGCTATACGTGTACATCACAACAAGCAAATGACAAATATATTGAACCGTTTGCATGATTCCTTTTTTATAATTACTTTTCATTCTGTTCCTGAGTCGGTGCATACAATGTGCCAGAAAACGAAAGGTACCCTCTGCAGAATGATCACCATTCGATTCATTACGTAAATGTGTCTCTCGCAAGCGACCACCTGCAGCTGGCGCCAATGTTAATCCATTCGCCATCGGTCCCATTCCCGCCATCGTATGGTACCCAATCAATTGCCCAATAACGAGCATCGTTTTCTGGTGTGTCAATTACTTCTCGACACTGGTAGCACTTTTTTCGCGAACATTTCTCCCGCAAGCCTACGCTAGCAAAACACGTGTGCGCTAGCGTTTCCGTCGAGGGAAAATCGGCTCCGGCGCCCGTGTTGGGGTGCGAGACTTCGTTTTTTTTTTTCGGCGTTCAATTTGTCACCATTCGCAGTGCGGTGCGAGGAAAACCATGATCAAGCACTGGCACGAAGCAAGGACGTAATTGTACGCCTGGTGATCGAGCCGGCACTAAATCGTCCATCATTTGGTCGTGTTTGTGGGGGAGGCGTGCGCGAAACTTGTGATGGGCGATGACTACATAGTACACCACCGGTGGGCTCACGGTCGGTCGGAATGATGCACGGTGCTGCTTTTTATGATTCCATGAGCCCGAAAGCATCGAACGCGTACTCTGGCACCGTGAATGTGTGGAAGGAGCGAGGCACGCAAATACGCCAACGTTGATCGGCCAAAAATATGACAGCTGGAGTGCAAAAGCGAAATGGAGGGATGAACGAGAGAAGTAAAAAGCCTCACATTTGCAAGTCATACCATCTCCCTACCCCCACACACCCCACCCACCATCATCCTCTTCGTCACACACACACACACACACACGATATATGCCAGGCGCAGGTGGCACACTGTGTCTCTGCAGGACATTACAATATCGCATCGCATAAAGCGATGAATGTGTTTACGCAGCGGGCGGCCGTGCGGTGTTTGGGTGGGTGCAGGATAACACGACGGGGAAACAGCCAGGTATAAGTGATCCACCTGCGCCTGCCACCCGCGTAATGTGCAGCTCCGTGTTTTCGAGGGCTTCCCAGTGCACACACACACACACAGACTAGGCGTCCTTTTCGTATGTCGAGTACACACCATTATTGCCGTCATCATTTCGAAGGAGGCTCTCTCTGGTGAGGTCGGAGAATTTTGGCCCATCTTTGGTGAGCTCAACCGGAAGAAACGGAACGGGAAAACATTTACCCCCGCCTCATCTGGCACCCGCTGGGGTGGGAGGCAATGGCAAAGACGAACGAGTGGGTGCGCTTGGGCATGGGCGTCCTTGCTACTACACGCTACTCTGTTACCGTTAGTTATGCACAGTCTTATCAGCAACATTTTCACCTTTCCAACGAGCACACACGCACACACGCATGCACAGCCACATGCGCTACAAGGAAAAGCGCAGGCAGACAGGCATCGACCGAGAATGGGAAAAACGTTTTCGGTAAAGTGATACGCGTATTACACGAATCAATGCAAGGTGCGCAAGGAGTTTCGCACAAACGGTGAACGCTGTTTTTGGTAAGGATCTTTTTCGCCCTACGATGGGTGACAAAAACAGCACATAAATGTAGTGCAATCGTATACATGCGCAATGAACGCTTTCGAATTATTTTAATAAATTCTGTGCTCAACATGTTTGCACTAGTTTTCCTGCCCCCTGTAGCAGCACAAAGCAGATGAACACCGTGGTGAACCTCGTCAACTAATGTTTGTTCCTTGCCGTTACGAGGGCGCTTCATTAGCCGCGCACAACACGGCCAACAACAAAAATACTCTGCGCTCGTTACCGGAAAGCGTTACCAGCGTGGCGCGTGGAATAATAAATCATTAACAGACTGTTGTGGTGCGGTTTTTGCTCCTATCCGTAAGTCGGTTCAAGTGATTTGACGAACGTTGTTGCGCGTCAAAGCTTGGCAGCTACCCTGACTAGGCACGCTTAAACGTGTGATCTCATCCACATTGGTTGCACGATGAAGCACCGCTCTGACATAACGCTGTCTACTTGAACGCGATAAGACTACAAGCTATCTAGACGCGTGGCTCGAGCTTGATTGATATGTCGTGAGCATATTTCACTCTATTTCGCTTGCCTTTTCGAATGCGTCCATGCGTGAGGCACTCTCGAGGCGCGGCTGACATTAACACGACACCCTCCTTCTTCCTAGCACGTCGCAGCGAGACCACAGCAAGGCCAAGGAATGTGAGTTTGATTAAATTATACCGGCATTGTGCGATGAGGGATTTAGTGATGAATCAAAAGTCCCCTAGCAGCCCGAACACCGATGCCACAATCGAATCATCTCTTACGAACCATCGCTAAAGCTAATCAACAGCTAAATGGCACGGTAAAGATACACCGCCAATGCTAGCACGGTACGGTTGTAACGGCTGCTGGCTTCGGTGGGTGGTGTTGCGTTTTGTCGAGATTGAAATCACCGGAGCGTTACGTTTGAATTAAAACACGATCAAACAAACCGCGCGCGACTCTCGAGCTCTGTGGTGGTCCTTGTCCGGTATCGTCGTAACAGCTGCAGAAGTAATACGTAGCTACGATGGAGACATGCCACAAGCAGCAGCATCGCTTGCTACACCGGCGAGATGACAACCGAATGTTTACTTACTAATTACAGATAGTTTTCTGAGAATTTCTGTCCATTAAACCACCACCTCAACCCGACGGTGAGTGCTGCCAGCTGCAATCGACAAACCCACCACTGCGGCAAAGATGTCCGTACAATTCTGTTCGGTTTCTGTTGTTTTATTCCATCCGGCAGGAATGGCTAAAAGAAAAAGCGTCACCATCGCTGGCGACTTGAATATTTATATTTGTTCGGTTGGAAGCTGCCGTCCGTGTCGCCGTGTTTCATGCTAAGCACCAAGCTGCCACACTCGAAACCAAGAAAAGTTTTTCCTCCCATCGGCAAAAGGCGGCACCGGGACAAACGGTTGCACTTTTCTGTAACGTTTTGCATCCTCGGCCTCACTTTTGCGGTTGTGCACTTACGATGCAACGGTACAGCACCAGAAAAGAGTGGCAGTGCTTTGAGTTGACGGCAAATAAATGTGGTTTGTAGCGACGGAAACGTGCGAGAAACGTTGGTGTTCGGACTCCAGCTCGCTTTCTCTGTTGACAATTAGCATTCGCGGTGTGTTGCTTTGAATAATAAATGCAACGATTTTTGAGTGTTGCTTAAAATGGTAAAAAGCAAACGAGAGATATTTCACGTAAATGGGTAGGGCAAAATGAAAAGCTTTCAGCTCAGGCTGGCCTAACAGATAGTAGACGTCACGTTCATTCGATGGAGTTTAACGTAGCGTGCGCTAACTGATTCCTCGAGTGACAGCCGACAGTGCGACCCGATGCCAGCGTCGTCGCTGGGCCAAGGCCTAATTGCTTGTTAATTTATCAATTTGAATTCCGCTTCAATTGGTAGCCGCCGGTAGCACAAAAGACAAGCGCGTCACAGCGCGTACGTACGACCCCACCGATGGTCAAGATTACGATGTCAATCGGTGGACGTCTCAGTGACGTCCCGGAGAACCAAACCAGCTGCTCACTTATGCAGCCGCCGATAAACGGACCAGCCCTACTACAAACACACCCACGGCGGCGGGTTTTGTCATTGGTGTGACACTCCGTGACCCTCGGGCGGATCGATATGAGATGTCATTTAGGTGGCGTACGACGAAAGGGCGCACATTTTTCCACTGTTGCAGTCACGTTTTACCCGAACGAAAGCGTCACCCGGTTCCACGCGTCGGTTTGACGCATGTCGGCCTCGGCCCGTTATTATCATTGACATTTTGTTATCGGATCGATCCGGCTCGACCGTTGCGATGGTGGAAAAACGAAATCCATCACCAACCGCATGAATGGGCGTGTGTGTCGCATCCTAACGGAAATACGGGTAGGCATATGAAGAACGAAGCACGAGGAATGGCAAGCGAACGCAATTAAATTGCGATTAGAAAAGGTGTGCCGTGTAGCATTGGGTGCATGTGACTATGGTCCGCGATCGTACCATCGCCATGGGTTTTGCCCGTAGTCGGAATGTCCTTTCCTGGTATGGACTCACCGTCATCGGATCGGAGCCGTAGCATCAAACCGATTTACAACAGAGCACGCCACTCGCCGTCCAATTCGAGTGCGACTTTGCGGTGGGCTTGGGTGGTTCTTGCGTTCGCGTTCAAAGCTAATGAAACGCGCGATCGCTTCCGGTACCATCGATGGAAAGCCGGCACAAATGGCATGCGGCCTCGGAGCAGTCATGTCGTGCAGTTAAATCGATAAATAATTACTGATTGATGATATGCAAACAAACGGCAACAAGGGAGTTCCAGGAGCTTCGAACAAACGTTTGATCGGTCACCAAACGCGCTCCCGGTGTTGCATTGCGCGGACATGCTACTAGTATCGAAGCGCGTCATTTGCGTACATCGAAGCGTAAATTAAGGATGCGGTCACGAAGGATGAATGTGCTGGGCTATGATACGCGATGTCACAAACAGAACCAAAACTCTAAACTCGAGTGCCCTACCCGAAGCGCTTGTTGGGGTTAGCTTTCCCATGTTCGCAGATAAATTTGTCATAACGACGCTGGGTTCGCAACCCAAACACGACATAAAAGCGAACGAGGCGATAGTTTTAGCAGTATTGTTTTATGTACAACATTCCCGCTATTTCGCTTTAGTTTTGCTCGATCAACGCGAGATCCGCCTTGCTTTACTGTTATTATCATATCGCCTTGCCCCATCAGCGGCATGAAAAAAAGAGACCCTAGAAGCAGACCCTTCGACGAGAAATTCAATTATCACTAGCATACCAGTTCATCGGCGGGCTCTCGAGAGATCGTCTATCGTTACGACCTCCGGCTGCAATCACGGACACGGCCAATAGACACATTACGTTCCCTTCTCGCCGTTGTGCTAGCGCCGGCTCGTGCCACCCGCCCAAAATACAAATGAGCCTCGCCAAGGGCTTCGATATGTTTGCTCGCTCGGATTGCTGGCCGTGCTGGGCAACCAACCCGTTCGGAAAAGGACGGAAAGCAAGAAAACAAATGCAATTCGAATGGAAAAGCACCGTTCGGTGGGCATTATCATAAAATTGAATCTCCTTGCGAAAAGTGAATGTTTGACGTTTCACGATAAGGAGAAGCAAAAACAAAAAAAAACACACACACAAAGAACAACATAAAACGCCATCACGTCGCACTGGGCATTGGGGTAGTGAAGTGCCACGGTGTGGTGGCTGCTATCGCCTCAGTACATGCCCGCCGCTCTGGGTACTGCTGGATGGCTTGCGAAAGGATTGAACGTAATGCAATAAAGAACGCAAGAAAACGCAAGAAACAACGTTTCGCACTTACGCTCTCGTTCGTCAAGGGTTGGTTTTGTTTTCTCCTCACCGTTCGCAGCGTCGGGCCAACAGTACGACGTAGCGCGCATTTTCTGGGGCGCTGGTAATGCGGTAATAGATTTTTCATTCCTCAAAATGTTTACCGTGCAAGGCAGCCCGCACGGAAGAAGCGTAAGTACAAACGTACTGTCGAGCTTTGCTCGAACACGCTGACGACAGCGGCTCACTCTTGCGAAGCGCCATTTCGGTTCCTTTTGTTACATTCTGGCAAAAGGACACAGACAACAGGACACGCCATGGCAAGCAGGGGGATTTAAATGGAATTGAATGTCCATTCGATGTCATTTCCTGGTCCGATTGTGCCTCTACCGCGATTGGCGTCGCGGTTGCGGATAGTGATCAATTTTCCACAAACTAAGTGCGATACGGATGTGTGTGTGTGTGTTGTTTTGATGGATTTGAATACTTGTTACGCTAGAAGAATAAGTACCGCAAACAATAACAATTTCATTTGAACGAGAATTGAAATCGCAATGCACTAAAATTGTAATAATTCCTCTTCCCAACCCACGGGTAACGTGCTGTAAAATGAAAGCTTCGAGAGGCTGTCGTTGATGGATGAAAGTTCTGTTGCACTGCACGGCTTTGAGTGCTGTTGGAGACAGTTGGGTGCATTGTTAATATTCAATTAGCACAACAATGTACCGGCAGTTGCCGGTACGCAAATCTCACCCTACGAACCTGACCACCCGGATTCCGTTCTTGCACCCGGGCAGACAGAAACTCGTCAACAGCGCGGGGTGTGCACCGTAAAATGCAATTACTTCACCAACCGCAGCAGCACATCATATCGCATTGCAGACGGGACGCACGAAACGATGACCCGAGCACCAGGCGTTTCCAGTCCCCGCCGAACTAATAATCATTCGGGTTTGTTTGGAGACATTCACCTTAATGAAATAAAATTACGAAACGCCCAACTGTGCCAGGGGTGGAATTTGCATCGTAGCTGCAGCATTCCAGGCGAGCCGAACACCAGGAGATCTTCGTTATTCCATCGGTGGCGACTTGTCGAAAGGTACGGATGGTTCCTTTCAACCCCGGCATGCCCAACCACGGTGGGCTATAGACGTTTATTCAATTAAATTTACCAACTAGCGCCGTGCCGGCTCGAAGCCACTAGCATCTCGAGCGCATCGTAAAACCGGGCGTTCGGTTGGCTGCTGGCAAAGTATTGGCATGGCTCATGCCGGCTTTACGACACACGTACTATGCATGCAAATTACAAAAGTTTGCTTCATCCCTACCCCAGCTTCTATTTGCCGACCGGGCCTGCTAGTGCGGATGGCGATCACAATGGAGAAGTAATTGGCCTATGAAAGTCGGCCATTTGGTTCAATTTGGAAGGACATAATATTGCAGATTTAGACACGATCGCAAGCATGACCGAAATGCTTGCATCATCATATCAGGGTGGGTGCTTCGGCACATTCCATCGTCACACCAGCCGTTGTCGATAGAGTGAGAAAGATGGAGATGGGGCAGTATAATAGCATCACGAAGCCAGGATATTTCATAACACTCGTCCTCAATGAGCTGTTCCGATAGTAGCATAGAGAAGGAACCCTGCAGCAAACAAATTGCACCATTAATTACCCGATGAAACAGCTCTAGCGGAATCCTTGCTTGAAATTCAATAAACAAAAAACTCCAAATTATCAATCAATTACATAGAGCGTTTAAAACATGCAGAGAGCGGGCTTTATCCTATTTCTGTGCTTCAATGCCCACAAATCCTTAAGAACATGTAGACGGAAGCAAAAAAAAAGCTGACACTGCAGTCAATCATGTATGCACCATCTTCAAACTACATAAATCACGCATTCAATCCTACCGTTTGTTTAATCCTTTCGTCATTGTGCGTTGAATTAGACAGTATTAAAGCATTTCCATACATCAAGCACCCCAAAATGGTGCCGACAGCTTGCGCATAAAGCGGCTGGATTTAAAAGCATGATTAACTGTCCAGTTCAAAGACCCATTAAGACGCAATTTATGTAGCCATTTCCGAGCAACTACTGCAGAGCACGCTTTGCATTGCAACGCCCGTGTGTTTCCCAAGCGCCGGAAGCTAGCTCCAATGCTGAAGCTCACCCATGTTGGATAACAGAATGTAAGAATTAAACTCACACCTACTACCCGCTGTGCAGTGTGAAACAACACATTTTACGAGCTTACTTTTCTCATTAATCAGCAATAAAACATTCATGCGTGATGTGCTAATCCACCGGTTGTGCAGAAGCGTTTCGCTGGAAGCATAAATTGAATGCGATGCGCCATCTTGCAATGCGATACGGTAATGGAACCCTGCGTAGCGTTTGGAGCTATTTGAAAGTATTCACATCGACTCGCGATGACGAAAGCGAGGTATCGATTATTTTTTTCATATACCATAACGGCACCTGGCGCCTCCATTGAAGTGCGCGAAAAGTACCAGGCGTCTCCATCGACCAGCGGCATCGCGGCGACTGTCGTTCGACGCACATCCCAGCTATTGGTTCGAGCGGATGATACTATTACTTCGTATTATACCCATATATTAAACAGTATTGCATCAAAATAATCGTCGACAGGACACATCGCTTCCAAACGAGCGGTGTGTTACAAAAGTATGAAACCAGATCGATACACCATTCAGCATAATGTAATACAGCAGATGAAAAAATCGTAAAAATACTACAAATGCAACAAGTTTAGAATTACAAAAGGGATGCAAATAATCGTACTGGGTTGGTCTTAAAGAAAGGATTACAATCAATGATTCGCAAGCGGATCAATACGTTGAGAGCTCAGCTGGTGGTGACCTATAAAACTGGGCAAATGCTGAATAATAGCTCCATGGCTTGCGATCATTTTCACAAACCACTACTGGCGCCAGCGTACAAAACGAGTCAAAACGCTGGGTGAATCCTTTGTCCACGCGCACACAGCATATCATCGGATAAGCACATTGTCGTGAAACGGCCCTCAACGACAGCGAGCAAAAATGGCCCCCAGGCGGAAGTTATGAAGGGCGAGCACCGTCTCAAAGCAGCAGCAGCAGCTAGCCCGGACGGAAATTAGTCGGTGCAGTGCTAACTAGCGAGCGCTTTTTCTCTGCTGCTACCTCCATAAATCAAAGCGCGACAGAATGGTGGCCGCTCGAGAACGCGTTCGTTCGCGTCAAGTGCCCACTCCCAAGCGAGCAGCTGAAGTGCCACTCGCATATTTCTCGCTGAGTCGCACTTAAGACACAGAACTTTGCCACTCTTATCACAATTATCGTAAAACTTTATTCCTAACCGTCTCGTCGCGAGCGCTCCGGGTAGAGCAAGCTCGCGAAGATATCACCGCGTTTCGAATGATTTCCAGTGGGCCGAGTCCAACTGAAGAATCGGTAGCTCGCGAAAGCCGTTCGTTCGTTCTGCCTGCTGGCGGCGACTGCTCCTGCCGATCGGTACTAATTTCTTTCCCAACCTTTTAGCTTCTTCGAAGGGGGAAAATTGCCCCGGAACCGGTGGGCGGAGAAGAGCGCGCATTCATACACCCTATTAAAAGCCAATTTCCAAACCGTACGCGGCCTGCTGCTCCGTTCCCTGCAATTGAAATCGTTTGGCCAATTTTCGTTTACCCTGCGCCCTCTGGCCATCAGATGAAACGTGTGGAGACGGTCGGGCGTCCTGAGACAGCGGTACATCCTTTTAACGGATTTTCGACTTTTTCCGCGCTACGATGAAAGCGAACGAAGAAGTAATCAAGGGATCAAGGATGAGGGAACGATCGGCCGTCCAGGCAAGGCAGTCCAGCTTTTGGCCCGTTGAGAAACCAAAGAGCTGTACTAAATAACGTAATTAAATCGTTAGACAGTACTCTTTCACCCAGCGCGTCCGTTTCCGGTTTACCCAGGAGAGCTTCTTCAACCCGCAGCTGGCCAACCTCGTCGGATGGAAACCGACCATAAGACGGAAATGGTCCAAAATAGCAAGTGACCCCATTTGGAGCATCCGTCCTTTGGACGTGCCGAAAATACTGAACAAGCGCCGCTAGAGAGAGGGCTGACGAGACGACGATAACGTCCATTTCACTCCCTCCAAGTTTGTCCTTCTACACGCTCAGCACAAGGATGCGCCGGTTGAATGGAGCACGTCAAGAAACGAACCAACGCAGGGAAAACCACCGAGGCAAGTAAACCAACACCTGGCCAGTTGTGGCGATCGTTAAGAAGTACGTCCGAGCCAATCACCACGAAGGCCAGCATATGCGGTGACGTGATGACGTCCTGTCCATCCCGGGAAGCAAGAGCGCCGTCATACGTGCGCTACCCACCCCAAAGAGGTCACATTTCCCGTAACACAGGCCTCCCGCAATGGCGTGTGTCCATGTTTTTTGGGCGCAAGCTGTCGCAAGGAACTAACGATCCCCGTAATGCCCCGCGATTGTTCCGGTTTCCCAAGGCAAGGCAACCTTAGCCACACCCTGTGTGGGTGGGTGGCCAGTGTAAATTATTGATTCTCCACCCAAGCCAGCGCCGACGTTGGGCACAAATTTTGCGGCTGATTGCGCCATGACAAATGCATTTTTAAAATGTCCCATCATAACTCGCTGACGGTGTACCATCGTGTGGCGCTGTGGTTCACAGTCTCACAAAGGAAAATGGCCTCATGCCAAGTGCGAGCTGCCGCTTACGAGCTTTCTTCTTGTGGTGCGGAGACACTCGGAAGTTGCTTGGGAGAAAATAAAGCAAACACACCGACAGTGCAGCGCTGCAATTTGTGCGCTCATTCGCGTTCGCCAAAGAACCATGGTATACGTGCATGAAACATTCACCACCAGCGCACCGGGCGTTTGTTCGTCATGTGTAATCAAATTTATTGCACGTACCGCGCGGAATCACTGCACCGCGTCGCGTCAGGCGTGTTGTTGTACATAATATTTCGGTGGCGCGTACGCGCGTAAAATGCACGCGCAAATCAAGATAACGGCAGGCGGCGCGCGCGCGGACCCGTACACGATGTTAATTGTTGCCGGGCGAGCCAGAAGGCGGCGCGTATGCGATTTGCATCACGTGCCCCTCGTGAGCCGGTCGTTGCGCGAAACCTTCATTAACATTCGAGGCGCGAACGTAGGCTGGCCACGGGCAAAGCGCCGAACCGTACACGACTTATGGTTAATGATAGCACATCTTCGGAATGCCGGGCACGGTCCTAAGGGCCAGACGGGCAACGTACACGGAGATGATCGGATCTTGGCGTGGCGCAAAGCGAGCCTACCCGAGCGTGGCAGCTTTGGTGAGGTTCCGGCATCGATGCGAAGCGGTCGCGCCTTCGTAGCGAGAAGCGTTTCGTTTTATTTCACGCGAACGAAATGGCACAGGGATGGTAGCAACAAAAAAAAAGCAACCCTCATAAGCCCCATCTCGGGCGGCGATCGACGGGAAGAAGGAAAATTATCGTTTTACCGTTCCTGAGGCGAGGATGAGGCGCGCCATTTTACAGCCACGAATAACGATATTTCATTCCAAAATCGCCATCGCGTTGCTTCGAATGACAAACTCCCTTCGAAGTAGACTGACCCGAGAGAGAGAGAAAGAGTATAAACGAGTGAGGAGGTCCGTTTTTTAGTGGTACTTTGAGACGCCTCAGCCATTCCAGCCAGCGCTCGCTCGCGCCCTTCTGGTGTCCATTACCAAGTGCAGTAATTACCCATAAATCGTAAACACGCCTGACAGGGCGGCCCGCACTAATTTAGTTTCTTCGCTAACGAGTTTCGGAAGAGTTCTGGGACGGGTTGAGCAAAAACGAAACACACCCAATCTGAGCGTGGTTTTGTAGAAGGGGCAACGCGGTTGATACTTTACTTCTAGCACCTTCCGAAAAAGTCGCGTGGAAGCAAATAGCAGGAGAAAAAAATAGGCCACATTTTTTTAAACGATAAATTCACAACAATTACTATCCGTTTACATTTGACTGCTTAAAAGGAGCCAATTCCGAAGAGTAACGTGTGAGGCGTTTTCTACCGCGAGTTCAAAACTGAAGATTTTGGCGCTTCGACATGCGATAGGCATCAAAGTAGCCGTTTCAATTCAGCGCGTATTTTTCAGTGACTACATATTTTATCGGTTCAACCGGTATTTGATCCGGCAAAACATGCGTCGTTTTGCGCGTCAATTCTAACAAATGTGCCCTCGTCGAAATGTCCTACTGACAACATCTCTGATCCTGATTATCGGCATCATGGGCACAGACCGGACGGCGACATCAATCGATCCGCTAAATTGTACCGCCACGTGCTGCGCCAGCTCCGATAAGACCGAGGGCTGTTGCACTTGCCCAGCGAGACTCGGGCGAACGAGGGCACCATAATTTATTAACACTTTGAGCGCTCGGAATTGGCGCCCGGGTTTTCGCGGCCATAATCCGGGGACGGCCGGTCCTACCCGTCGAACCGACCGTTGGTTTGACGCGTTCTCGTTCATAATTTCTTCATTGTAGGCTGACAGTTTTCTTTTTCCTTTTTTTTCGGGGGGTGCATGAACGATGAATTCACATTAGATTCGCGGTACGTGTGGCATACCCGAGGGCCTAGCGAGGTTGCGGCCGGCATCGGTGGGAAGAAGCTCGTAAATTTTATCAAAACCTTCACCGGAACGCCGCAGGCTTCGGGGAAAAACCGCTCCATAATATCCTTAACGCGGGTGCCCGGCCCGGGAGAGCATATGGCGGAAGCTTTATTTTTATTCAAAGTCCATAAAATATGACCCATTACTGAAAATATGGTCACGGGGCGGGGTGTGACCGGGCCCCGATGCAGCCGCCCGTTGGTAAAATTGGGCGCACGGAGTTCAAAGATCGCTCCCGTTTGTTCGGGGGGAGTGCGCCTTTTTTTTATCACCCAAAAGCCTAAACCCCACAAAGGGAAAGGTCTAGGGGGAAAATTTATTGGTTAAGTAAGTCCATTATATCCGGCGGTCCATGCGGCAAGGGTGTGGCGGGCAAGTAGTAAAAAGGTTAACTTACTAATATGATCCTGTGCGCCCCCCGATTATGGTCCGCGCGGCAAAATGGCCGTATAATGGCGATCGAACTTTTACACAATTCGATGATGGTTAATAAATTTCCCGCACTAAATGACCCACCCACCGTGCGCTGCTGGGTTGCAGCAGGCGCTGGAGGGATGTTTTCTATACCCACTGCTTCGCACTCGCACCGGACGGAGCGCGATGGCCGGTGACCAAATAGCACATAAAATCTTGACCTCGGACTCGCACGCCCAAGGGACGACACACCGGAAATGCAGCCGATCCGGGGGAGAGTGAAAGATAAATGGGATTTTGGGTGAACTTTTTCATCGCATTCATCGTCCCTGCAATGCCCGTTCAGACCGCCATTCTGACATTATATGGTGGGATTTCTTTGCTTTTTTCTTTGACTTATTCACCCGTGGGAGGTAAGTGTGAACAGCTTAGGGTGCTTGGTCAAAGATGCCCTGAGATCGGAGGGTGGAAATGTTGTTCTTTTATACAGTAATAAAGCACGAAAAAAAATGGTGCATTTTTGTTTATTCATCTACCCGCACAGGTTAATGCTCGCAAAAAACGTTGCATACGTGTGCGGTAACCTCGGCAATGAACTAGTGACGCATGAACTCGTGCAACTGTACCACCCTGTTGGAATGAAAACCTTCCCGCTTTCAGAGTTAGAGAGTTTCCGCAACTCCAAACAGTGGTTTTTCCCTGCGAACCCGGATGCCGAATGTCAAACACGAGAACGTATGCAGTTCCCATGAAAAACGACCCAAATGAAATGGGAAACTTTAGGCGTACAGCACACAAAAGCGCTGCCCGAAGGACCGGATGACGCCAGGCTAGCGGGCGAAACGGCCAAGAACCAGAGCAGCCTTCCGGTTGCTCTGGGTGGTTTTCCGCAAAGGCGATGCCAGTCGACACGGTAAATAAAACAAAGCTACCCCCGCAGGAGAGCGACCTGAGGACTGGTTGCGCGCTGCAGCTCGAATGCGGACAGATGAAAAATGTATGAAATAGGTAAACCACTCCAGCCATGCCCTTCGTCGAACGACGCGCCAAACCAGCGCCGGCCCTTTTGCTCGTCAGTGCGAACGTACTTTTTTGGGGCGCTTTGTGTCGCGTTCTCGGCGCCATACGACCAATGCAAGGGTAAAATGGGATGATAATTTCCACGAGCATTCGCCTCCCGAAGGACCACTCGCTTTGACAGTTTCTTGGAAACGGGTTAAAATCTGTCCCGTTCCACCCAAACTCCCAGCCGGTCGATTATTTCTGCCAGGGCTTGGTGCAACGGAACCACATACTCGTTTAAGAATAAAATGGAACAAAAGCTTTCCTAAAAACCCGATTGCGCAATAAACCGATAGCTGTTGCTGTCCCATTTCAACGACGATATCATTTACTCGTCGACGCGCTTTTCAAAAGGAGCCTTGGTATTTTGTTCGTTGGAAGCAATATGACAGCAACCAAAAAAAAAGCTTTATATTTCCCTAGACTCGGCAAGAGCTATCCCGGATGCCGTATAGGCCCGGTCGGGTACCGTTCGAGGCGGTAACGATAACGAATCGATTGCGACCGAGCGGCCGAATCTCGGGCTCGAATAAATTATGAGCTTTTAATGACAGTTCGATGTGTTTATAAATATCGAAACCTTGAGGACGGCCGCGCTCGTGGTGCCCATTGGGACGGAGTCCCGAAACCGACCGCCGCAAGGGCGCACGGGAACGGAAATCGATCGATTTCCAGCCGGATGATCAAACGCGGCGTTGCGACACACGGAAAGAACGATGGTACGGGTGTCGCAAAGGTAAAACGGTGTTCTCCCCGGAACCGGAAGTAATATGTAATGGCACGATGCCAGTGTATCGAGCACTTTAAACCTCGAACCAAGGGACACCAACAACATCATCATCACCATCATCATTATCGTCATTGCCATCATAAGCAGAGAGGGATTTCTCGTGCGCTACCGAATCGCACGGTGGTGAAATCGGTTCCGAATGGTCAGCTAGTGTCGATGTAATCGATAAGATAAAGTTGGAGCCTGGTTTTGCGGATTTTTGCGCTTTGTTTCATCGCACAACCCGGGGAGCGCCGGGTTGGGGTGTTTTATTTTTCTTCCATTCTTTCGCTTTTTTTTTGTAGTTCAACAAGGACTTCCTCCATTTTGCAGTGTCCGCTGCTCGAAGGATGAACAAACGATACAAAACAAATTGAGGTAATCCGAAGCAGCGGAAAGTATCGGTCTCGGCTTGTCGCCGGATGTGGGCGACCTACCACCCTTCGGGTTGGGTTGGTTCGCTTTTACTCGGCGGAAACTTTCCCAGGAACTTCTCACTCCGCACGGAGCCTGGCACGGAGAGGACGAATCGATAAAGTTCAAATAAAGCGTCGGTTTCCGGGCAGGATTTACACCACCGTCCGGTTGGCCGAGAAGGAGCTGCACGGTGGGTGGTTGGGTGATCACGCGAGCCGTTTGGTGTGCGGTTTTCCAAATGGGGCCGCCTTCGCTGCGGCAGAACCGCACGCTACAAATTGCCGACCGTTTGCGATGGCCTGCGCATCTCATCAGGGGCCAGCAACGACGGCAATAAATAAGAACTTAAATTAATCGGATAACTTTGTCCGCTCGCTTACCAGCCGCCGGGGATGATGATTGCGAATGGAGAAGGATCGCGGTGTACTGGGGAAAAAAAGGTAGCATGACGTCCTCGAAGGGCGATACGGGTACGTACCTGGAAGGATAGGAGATTAAAAAGCAGTTTGTTAGAAAAGGTTTCCCGACAAAAACAAGAAAGCTAGGTGATATTGAACCTATGAAGGTGTGATGCGAAAAGGAAAAAGTGTTCAAAATGGAAGAGATGATAGCTATGTAATAAAATTTAAAAGATATTAAAATTTATCAAGGTCAACAGACATAAGAGTACGATTTTTGAGATCCAATGTATACGGTGATGTAGCTTTGTTGTGTTGCATCCTACACCAGCTAACGGAAATCTTGCACAAATAATTCCCCAAGCTTGAACCGATTAAGTTATTTCTTTTTCGAACTAGCCCCTTAAGGACTACGCGCAGGGAATGAAGCGAGGGTGGCAAATCTTTTAAATTACTTTCCAACTCGATCGCAAGTTCCGTTTCGCTGGGAAACATCCAAACTGTGGGCCGGAAGGATGCGATCTAAAACGCCATCCTCGTGATCCTTGCACACTTAAACTGGTCCCTTTTTCCTGGAACAAAGTTCGCATCCCAAAGCTACGCTATCGCGGTCAAGAAATTACGTGGCCTACCTCGTTCTATTGAGCCGGCTACCATGGAGATAAAAACAAAAATACGGACGTTTAATCAGCTCCTCCGTAAGATTCCCTAACCCAAACGAGCAAACGAGAAGATCCTTTATCAGTCTCGCCAAAGGCCCGGCCGCCGGTGTCACGAAATTACATCACCCAAATACCGACCCAGGAAGCGTCGGTCTTTACTCCGGGGACCGATTCGCCATCGGGCCTGCCTAAGCCGAAACGCTCGATTGGAGCAGTGATTTATTTCCATGTCACCAAACTATGTCATCTCGGTATGGCTCCCGGGCCGGATTCTCCATCCGGGCCCATCGAAAAACCCTCTCGGGCGCAATGAAGGGAAAACCCATCGAACGGAACGCGCCCTAGAGGAGAGAATTCAATTAACTCCAACTGGTAATTATTGTTGATTTGATCTGCCGGAACGGGGCATAATTTTTCATTATGCCGCATTTCAACCCCCCCGACGCTGCTGCCTGAGCGGCACGGGCGCGAGCGAATTGACGAAAATCCCCTCCCCAAATGCCGGCACGCGGAACCCCGTTGTGCTGCGGTTAGTGGAGCTACTTAATCCCACGCTGCTCGTTACAAGGTGGCGTAATGGTAAATGCTATTCCCATTTACACACAAATGTTCCCATTATCGGGCTGTTACAATCGATACATGACAGTGGAAATAATTATGAGTCGTCCGGGTGAACGATGGGCGGTTGGTTTGGGGCGATGACGAAATGGGCTGGGGGGCGTACACCCGTGGGCGAAGGTGTTAAGCAACCGATAGGGTTCAATTCCGTGCTGCTTCGATGCGTGTTCCGAAACATGGCGCGTCACACGTCCGGCCTGGATTTAGGTTGAAGCCTTGTAAATCGCTCTTTCACCATCGCATGGAGCTGTTTTTAGTCGACGGGGCCCCGGTGTTTCGATGCCGAAACGACGGTGAAATGGAAGCGACAGGGTTTAATGAATATTACCGATACAAGGTCGACACCGGATTCCGAAGATGGGCGTTCGGTGTTCCATCGTTAATCTGTGACACTCGGGGGACTTTCTCGTTGTGAGTTATCACAATAGCTGTGGTGCCTTGAAGGCGAGTGAAACACCGGCAACCGGACGCCTACACGTACAAAAAGCGCTTTAACTACCCCTACTCCGGTTGGGTTGGGGGAGCTATCGACCCACTTCAAGCGGGTGAAACCCCGATTTTTCACTAATTCGGTCCCGAAAGCTCGTCCCCTGGAGGACGTCCAACGAAGGACGGGAAATGATTCCCTTGGCTGGCGCAAAAAGGGGTTCAGATTTTACTCTTTCCGGAAAATTCAATTACACTCGACCACCCGAGCTACCGCCAGCTGCCGCAGTCCGCACAACCCGAAAGGATCCGGTTCGCCTTATTATCCATTCTGTTTATCTTCCTGTACATTTACATTTACCCGTGTCGATTGCACGTATTTCGAGAATCAACCAACCGTGAAGATTGCGCTTCTTTCTGGTGGGGATTATTTTTCACGATTTTTTATTGTTACTCTACATTGATGTTGTTTTTTGCTCGCTTTTCGTGTCCTGTATCCAAACATGGCCGTTAATTTTAGGTTTGGAGGAATATACACATCCAACCCGCACTGGATAGCCAGGTATCAGAGACGGTGAGAGATAAAAGCAGGTTGATTACAAATGAAATGAAACAGAATACCCCAAACGAAAAACAATAACGGGTTCAATATTTTATTATTTATTCCCACACAAGTTTGTGTATCCAGAAAATAATATATTTTTATCGAATTTTCAGCTTCGTTTCATTCGTGTGAGTTTTCAACATAAAATTAAATATTTTCTGTTGACATATACACCATATACAAATGAATGGTTCATGAGACATTTATTTATTGCTTTAACTTCGTTAGCGTTGAGTAGTTTCCAACACATCGCAAGGAATAAATAAATTACTGCAACGCTGAAAGGAGTGCGAATTAGAATGGTTGGTCGAAAGTAAAATACAAAATGGAATGGTGAAAAGCAAAAAAAAAAAACAAATAAAATGGGTCAAATGTCATACTTCGAACCACGCTACGGCCACCCCAGGAATGGATTTTCGAGCGCCAATTATGATGCTTGCGATACGAAATCTTTAAGATTGTAACTAAAGCGTTCACCCACGAGCCATGAAATGGCAGGCAAAAAAGGAAGGCAGAAATGAAATAAAATCGGAGAATATTTATGCCATCTTGAATCGTTTTGCCACCGCTTCCGGCGAAGGGCATTAGTTTTGCACGCAGCATTAGCTCAATGCGGGGTGGCAAAAACTCGTTTTATTATTTAAATTCTCCCCCAACATTTATGCAGCAACGAAACAAGTGAACGGTTTCCGTCGAAGCCAAATTGCTTTAAGATTCCTCGGGACCGGCCACACCTCAACAAGGGACCCGGGCGGCCCGCGAAGAAACGACGGCTCCTGGAAAGGACCACTGTCGTTATGCATATTTCATAACAAACCATATAAAATTTTATGATAATTAGTTTCGCAATTAAAGGCACCCAAAAAACGAGGGTACAACTTTGGCGGGTACGGGTAGACGTGCATGAGCCGTAGCACCAAATGGAACGGGAGCGCAAGCCCGTCCGATCGATTGGAAGAAAATTGGCTCGCCCAAAAGCAGAGCTAGAATCCTGCAATCTCGGCAGAGTTCTACCTCTACGGGGAAATTCCATCGCGGAAGATGTTGTGCCTTAAGGTCTCACTCACGAAATTTTCTCTCTCTCTCTCTCTCTCTCTCTCTCTCTCGCTCTCAATGTCTGTCTCTTTCAGTTAAGGCCTTGGGGCGCATGAGATCGTCTCGCGCTTGGGCTAATTGTTTTGCTTTTTCTCTGAGGAACCACACAAGACGGACCAAAGTCATGAAAGCTATTTTACTAGCCGTTTTCCCGCTACGTGCTACAATCCTGTAATTTTCCTCGTAACGCTTTTCGTCGTAAGCTGCTGCGAGAATAGGCCGGCATGCGAAAGGTCTAATGAGTGGTTATTTTGTCGGTTGACTGTGGTATTACCGAAAGAATCACCTGGTAGGTAGGATTGGTAAATGCACCCCGAATGCTGTTGGGAATTGTTTGAATAGGCGGATTCGCCGACGGTTCTGCGACGTGCCTATTACCGCGTTAGCATGCGTTTTTTCCATCGGGGAACAACGACGCAAAGGATTCTTGAGAAAACGTCGGCATGCTCGAGCATAATTCAAAGACCTACGTACACTTACCGCGGTGAGGTATAATCATACTTTTATTTTGATTCGTAATTGGCGAGGAGTACTTTCAAGGACTATTGGCAAGTACCAACTCAAACAAGCGTACAGTTTGGATGTTAGTTATCACGACAGAAATGCGGTGAGACAAAATAACACGAAAAATGTTGCCACCCTACTTATTCCACTTATCGAATGGGCAAAAACAAAAGACCATTAAAACAAGTTTGAGGTGACGAAAACAAGTCTGTAATAAATGAAAAATGAAAAAAGCACCCTCAATCGTACAGCTACTCGACACGAAAAACTAAACATCATGGTTAGTTTTAAAAAGGAAAGCTTCCAGAAAGAACCAAGCAACTGGTTGAAAGTTTGCAATTTTCCTCAACAAAAGCCGACGGCAGACCCCAGAAGCACCCCACCACCGGGTATATAGTTACGAAAACTTCCACAATGCCACACGTAATATAACTGTCAAATGGCATGAAACACGCTCGAGCAACTAAGCGGGAAACAACCGCAAGAGACTCGGAAAACTCAATGGTGCACCACAGCGAGCAAGATGGCGCAACGGAACAAGTGCATTCAGAAAAAGGACAACATTCGAAAATAATATCTATCGCTCACAAAGTGGTGAGAAGAGAAAGCTGCACTACAATACAATCCAATTGCTCGGCTCTGCCACCATATCCTGGTAGGAGTGATGAAGTAGTGAGGAATGAAAGGACAACGCCTGAAAGCTGAAGCCACCGTTTTCTAAAGAAACCGCTCGCTCGTCATCGCCATGCTGGACGCTCGAGCACCGTCATTTTCCGGCTCAACAATCGTGAACCCGTGCTGTTCGACCATTTGAAAGCGTCGTTTAAAATATGATCTGCGGTGGGTGGTTTGGTGGTTGCAGCCGCTCTCTGGACTCACCATCACCAGCACATTGTCGCACGGGTGAGCAGGAGGAGGAACAATTGTGGGAGTTTCTTTCATCGGGAACAAAAAAAGAGCTCTTGCTCCACTGAGGGAGGTTAACAACTGTAGTGACTTTTCAAACATTCCTATGGCCTCATGGGTGAAAAAGCTCGAAAAGTTCTGTTGAGTCAGCCAACAAGGCGGGCGGGTGAGTTTTTACCATTAATCAAGAGCCTCGGGGTTCGTAATACGGCAAATGCAATAGCAACGATATGATTGGAATCGCCCGAAAAGCTTCATATTTACCGGATGTGGCTAGATAAGCGAATAAATTTAACGAATCTTTGTTCAAAATTACGCTGGGGATTTTTATAATCTGCCAATGCCAAGTGAATTGCTCTGCGGTCTGAATAGCACCACGCAAAATTTGGCAATTGTTCCATTAAAAGCAACAGAACAAGATCAAAGGACAATAGTAGCACGATTATACAATACACTTCAAAGGATTCATTTGATTGAGAGTATTAGCAGCTTAAAGCTGTTTATTGTACAGTTGTACGTGCCTGGCGCTACACGCGTACTTAAGTTTTCCGAACAGGTTCCTTCAATGAATCAGTTTAAATCAATATCGATAACTAAAGAAAAACGAAGCTTTTTCGACGTTCAGTGAAGCGCTTTTGAGGATTCCACCTAGGAGTCGTGAGGTTAAAAACATCAACGAAATCATCCTTCAAAAGATAGGTTTGATAAAAAAAAGCAAACCATCATCTTAACCATCTGAAACATGTCTGTTTATGAAATAATTCGACTCCTTGCCTTAAATAAGTATGCTAGCCAATAAAATGTTAAAACAATTGCCCAGTGCTCTCGCACTCAAAGAGCCATATACCAACAAAACGAACGCAAGTACGCATAGTTGAACGCTGAAGCACACCAGTCCCATGAACGATGAACCACACACCAAGTGTCCGAAGAATGTGGCCCACGGTTTCGGATCACTGTTAACACAAACACACGTACGTAGGAGAAGCTTCGTCCTTGTCCCAACCATTGCTACGAGGGCGCTGAGATCGACCTTCGGTCATCACACGGTCATCATCTCGCGCCGAAGAATAATGAACAAAAGCAGCTGACACCGCACTTGACAAACATAGAAATTCGGTTGCTCCCAAACCTTTCATCGCGAACCGTGAAGTGCTGACCGAACTGGCCGGACATATCCATCCATCAGCTGCTGGGTACCCGGTACCCGGAACGGGTCTCTCGAGACGGGAACGAACAACGGACCGGAAGGTATGGAAATTGCTTTTTATTTGTCATCCCTACCCTCTCTCGGCGGGTTTCCGGATCCAACCCTCCCTAACCATCGATGGCGTTTCCCGGTTTTGCCCGAATTCCACACCCTTATACACTCCACATCCAGCGCCCAGTCGTCGGTTGGGATGGCTAACATGGCTACGATATTTGAATTTTGATTGTATTTAAATTACGTCGACCCTCACGAGAGCTTTTATGTATCGGGTTGGTGGCTCGAGTATCGTGTCATCCGGATCCAACCTGAGATTCCGTGGTCCTACGAAGGACTCCCGGGACACTTAGCCAGGACACTCACGCTCCGTCTCGTGCACGGTAATGGACGATGAACGAAGCGATGGGAGAAGGTAAGCGGCCGGATCTGTGTGGGAGTTCGCTTGTTTTTTTTTGTCCTTCTCCGAGTGCTGGAAATCAAAATTGTAGTGGATTAGAGCAGATGCGAGGGGACGCCAAGGGGACGGACTTTTTGCCGCATTTTGTTTTAAGCCAAAAAGCCACCTCGGGCATGGACGAAGGGAGCCACTGGAAGCAGAGCGAATAAAAAAGGTTGTAACATGATGGCTTATCGTTTCGCTTTTCCACCATGCCGGTTCGGTGTTTGACGGAAGCCGGCCAGTGGTGGCGATTTAAAAAGCACTCTCGGATGTTCGGATGCTGAAGTTTTCAATTTTCCAAATTTGGTCATGGTCCGACGTAGTCCGTGTTTGGGACGGGCTGGATTTTGACACGCTGTGTTTCCGGTGTTTCGTTTTTCACCGCAGCAAAGCCATTATCCTTGCTGGTGTGAATGTATCGTATACGGAAACGGAAAAACAATAACAAAAAAACACTAACTAACCAAGCTTTTGCGCTCTGTTGGGGTTAGTCTGCATTAACATGATGAAAATATCGTCTATCAACCGTTTTACCCAACCTAGCATCCGAAAGCAAGCATGCTTTGCACAACCAAACGTCCATGGCCTAGAACACAACATAGTAAAAGATGTCGGCCATTGACGCGGTCAAATGCGGCAAAGTGTTTCGTCATTACAGGCACAAACAAAAGGAAAAACAGCCTTTGATGGTCATACTTTTTACGACATTAGTACATTCGATGTTTTCAAAACAGATTAAAGTGTAACAAAAGGTGTCGTGCTCTGGCGGGAAATGGGAAAATTATTTACGCACCCGTGTTGGAATTGGCGAGAGCATAAATTGTACTCGCATCAACATAAACACGCTCACGCTTACCATCGGTGGAGAGCAGCAAATTGCGCAGCGATCGAATCAACACAACGACTGGAAGGACACTAACGGAACGTTCGATTTCATTCATCCACTACACTGCGCACCACTCACACTCACACCGTCTACTACACATAATAATCCATAAAAAGATGCATAAACACCCCAAAAAGGACTACAATTAACG